>NC_041390.1:449443101-449448597 GCF_002162155.2 Triticum dicoccoides | reverse complement strand
GAGTGGGGTGGGGGCGGCGGCGCGTCGAGATCCAGAGGGAGGGAGTGGGGTTGGGGGCGGCGGCGGTGGATCCAGAAGGAGGAGTTGTGTGCGGAGGCAGTGGATCCAGAGGGAGGGAGAGGGTGAGAGCGCTAGGGTTCGCTGCGCGGGGAGAGAGAGGAGTGGTGTGCGGTGGTTTTTTTTGAGAGGTAGCTCGTGGTGGGTGGGTGAGACCGTGAGAGGGTGAGGTCAGGGCCGTTGGATCCAGGAGGATCCGACGGTGATTTATCCATGATCCGGGTGAGAGGCCTCTGGACCAATCAGAACGCAGCATACTGGTATGATATTTTGACCATTTTAATTGGTCGTAATTGACTAAAAGTAAGGTGCTAAATCATGCTAGCTATTTTATTATGACCTGAAAAATTGAAAAAAAAACTTCTCATTGTGTCAGCAAATTTGACTTTAGTTTTCAGGAAAGTCACAAATTGAAATAAGACAAATAATTTTTAAAGAGTTATGAGAAATGAGTTCTTTTAAATCATTTTTTCATTTTCCGAGTGCCCGAAATGAGTTTTTTTGTGAAGGACCTACCATATATTTGTTGTAAAATTGGACCAAATCAATTTTCTAAAATACTAGGCCATATTTAATGCACAATTGACAAAATGGTTGGGTGTCAAAAGTTTTGATCCACCTTTGGTGAAAAAGACAAATTCCCGCCGATTCAGCAGGAAGCGGGTCAAATTTGAACTACAACTGCCTCATAGTTTGCTCTTTATTTTTTTCCAAAAATCATTTCTAGGTACAGAAGTATCTATTTAATTAGAGAAACATCAAAAGTTTTCCAAGATTCGACCACTAGCTAGGAACGGTCAAGCCCGCCGTTTTGATCGCATTTTGAAACGGATATAAAAAATTCAAAAAAAATCAAAAATTTGAAAAACCTTCGCATTGTGTCATCATATGTGACCAAGTTTCCAGGAAAAATAATAAACTTGTAATACATCAATTATTTTAAAAAAGTGTTCTCAGAAATGAGCTATCATGCGTGAAGATTCATGGCTTTCAAGCCAAATGATCAATGTTATGGCCACATTCATGGCATACTTTGTTCAAATGATCTCATATTGTGCACAAGGGTGCATCTTGGAATTCCAAACAATGTTTCCTAAGGGAGTTTTCATTTTCTTTGCACGGAAAATTCATTTTCCATTTTCCGAGTGTCCGAAATGAGTTTTTTTGTGTGAAGGACCTACCATATATTTGTTGCAAAATTGGACCAAATCAATTTTCTAAAATACCAGGCCATATTCAATGCACAGTTGACAAAATGGTTGGGTGTAAAAAGTTTTGATCCACCTCTCATGAAAAAGACAAATTTCTGCCGATTCAATTGAAAGCGGGTCAAATTTGAACTGTAGCTGCCTTGTAGTTTGCTATTTATTTTTTCAAAAAAATCATTTCTAGGTACATAAGTATCTATTTAATTAGAGAAACACCAAAAAAATTCAAGATTCAACCACTAGCTAGGAACGGTCATTCCCGCCGTTTTGACCGCATTTTGAAACGGGCATAAAAAATTAAAAAAAAAATCAAAAAATTGGGAAACCTTCGCATTGTGTCATTATATGTGGCGAAGTTCCCAGGAAAAATAAAAAACTTGCAATAAGGCAATTATTTAAAAAAGTGTTCTCAGAAACGAGCTATCACGTGAGGAGATCAATGGCTTTCAAGCCAAATGATCAATCTTATGGCCACATTCATGGCATAGTTTGTTCAAATGATCTCATATTGTGCACAAGGGTGCATATTGGAATGGCAAACAATGTTGCCTAAGGAAGTTTTCATTTTCTTTGGACGAAAAAACCATTTTCCATTTTTCGAGTGCCCAAAAGGAGGTTTTTTTGTGAAGGACCTCCCAAATAATTGTTGAAAAATTGGACCAAATCATTTTTCTAAAATACTAGGACATATTTAATGCA
The DNA here is from genome assembly GCF_002162155.2 of Triticum dicoccoides. Lineage (NCBI taxonomy): Eukaryota > Viridiplantae > Streptophyta > Magnoliopsida > Poales > Poaceae > Triticum > Triticum dicoccoides. Next base: position 449,446,633 of record NC_041390.1, on the reverse strand, counting down.
CAATTGACAAAATGGTTGGGTGTAAAAAGTTTTGATCCACCTCTCGTGAAAAAGACAAATTTCCACCGATTCAGTTGGAAGCGGGTCAATTTTGAACTGCAGCTGCCTCATAGTTTGCTATTTATTTTTTCCAAAAATCATTTCTAGTTACATAAGTACCTATTTAATCATAAATACATGTTTTGGTGGCGATACATCGAGGTTTAGGCGGTGGCCGAGGGCCCCAACTCTAGAGCGCGTAAACTCGCATGCCCGTCGCGTGGTCACCGCGTGACCGTGGCGTTGCCATGTGTTCTGGGTGGCCTAGGCATGTCTAGTGGGGTTGGGCACTCCCCCAGGTAGGTGCTAGGAAGAAAATTACAACATAAGATTCTCACGAAGAGACTGATCGATGCTCAAACATGAATTAGCAGCCAAGTGTTTGATTAGCGGTACGGGAAATGTACATGGCTAATGGGCGTGAGTTTTGGCTGAGGATGACCAGTTACTAAGAAGACCATCTTCACAAATTTACAGCTCAAAAGGAGGAGCCTAGGTGGTACTTACTTTGCAAAGCATCACACTGGACATAAATACGAATGTTGAAGCTGGGCTCAAAATAATGAATGGATTGAGCTGGCATTTGGTGGAGGATGGTTATTTGGGCATAGGAAAGCTCCATAGAAAATGGATACTATTTGGACATGCCAAAGTGGTACTTCCTTCACAAAGTGTTATTCTAAACAGAATAGGAAAATGAATATTGTTGAATTATTTTTGAACTAGGCAAGGAAGGTTTTTTTTACATATTTGACGAAGATATGACCCAAAGAATTTATGAGATTTTTTGGGGAATTTTGGGAATGACAGAAATATAGGTTGCTTCACAACCTGGGGCAAAAATTGCCACATGGACATGACACATAGGCAAAACTGATGAGGTGGCGCCTAGTCATGGCAACCCACCACAATTTACAAGGTTATGACCATCTACATGGGTCGTGATTAGCTAGAAATAAGGCAGCAGACCAGTGCTATCTGCTTTATGACCATTTCATGTAAGGAAATTACGACCTTTCTGACCAAAATGGTCATTATAGTTTAGGGTTTGGAGCCCCCCCGAACAGCTTTTGACCAATTGGTCTGAAATGGTCATAGATCTATGACCAATTCTTCCAGGGTCACTGGCAGAAGGTCACTAGTTGACATATTTCTTGTAGTGGAAGATGAGAAGATTTGTTGAACCGGTTTTCAAGACCGACGACCGAAGATGAAGAATAGTTCGGAAGAATCGAGGAGTGCCCCCAACTTGAAGACCAGTTCAGGGGGCTACTGATGGTGTCCTGGACTATGGGGTACTCACCACGTCGTCTCCCGGTTAGGTGGATCGGGCCGAGGACCCCCATGGCGGATCATTATTGGGCCAGTTCAGACAACCCATGTTGCATACAAGGAAGACTCCACAAGACTTGGCGCCCAAGTCAAGGACTCTCCTCTAAACCCTAGGCCTCCGGTGCATTATATAAACCGAGGCGAGGCAAGTCAATAGACAATCTCAAATTCATTATAATAATCTCGTGGTAGATGTATGTACTCTGTACTATCGTCCATAGGAATAAAATCAAAAGCAGGACGTAGGGTATTACCTCCATCAAGAGGGCCCTAACCTAGGTAAAATCCGTGTCCATGTTACCATCGCTCCAAGACGCCTAGTTTATGACCCCTACTACGAGATATGCCGGATATAGAACCGACAAAGGGCGCTGGCGCTGGCATGTACACGAGCTCGCACGGGTCCACGGAGACCTCGCTGACACCTGCGGATTCCAGCTCCGCGATAGTGCTCGACGACCAGCCCGTCAATGCTACGGGGATGGTCGCTGGCGCGGGCACGAGGATGGGAGATGGGACGGGAGCGGGGGTAGCAACCGCCTCGGCCAACTCATTCTGGGCCATGCCCATGAGGCCCCATTCCTCCTTATTTTCTATCCCCTCCGACTCGGAGTCGACTTCACCAACCTTGAAGACTAGTGGCAGATGATCATTCTGCGCCATGGCATTGGTGGAGGTCTGCGGGAGGGAGGGGAATGGGAGGCGAACAGTAAGCCGCCCGTATTAAACAGCGGCTCGGGCGCCATTAATGGAGAGGAAGGTGGGCGACCATGGAAGTTAAAGGGCTCGCTTCCCAGTGAGCCTGCGTAGTGTATAGCTCGTACGCTTCCCGGTGAGCCTGCGCATTGGAGGATAGCTTTCACGCCTCTCGGTCAGCCTGCACACCGGACTGCTGCTACCTCTTGAGCACTGTGTTGGTTTTCCCTTGAAGAGGAAAGGGTGATGCAGCAAAGTAGCGTAAGTATTTCCCTCTATTTTTGAGAACCAAGGTATCAATCCACTAGGAGGCCACGCACGAGTCCCTCGGACCTACACAAACAAATAAAATCCTTGCAACCAATGCAATAAAGGGGTTGTCAGTCCCTTCACGGTCACTTACGAAAGTGAGATCTGATAGATATGATAAGATAATAGTTTTGGTATTTTTATGATAAAGATGCAAAGTAAAGAAAGCAAAATAAACGGAAAAGGAAATAGCTTGTTGACGGAAGATTAATATGATGGAAAATAGACCCGGGGGCCATAGGTTTCACTAGTGGCTTCTCTCAAGAGCATAAGTATTACGGTGGGTAAACAAATTACTGTTGAGAAATTGACAGAATTGAGCATAGTTATGAGAATATCTAGGTATGATCATGTATATAGGCATCACATCTGAGACAAGTGGACCGACTCCTTCCTGCATCTACTACTATTACTCCACACATCGACTGCTATCCAGCATGCATCTAGAGTATTAAGTTCAAAAGAACAGAGTAACGTTTTAAGCAAGATGACATGATGTAGAGGGATAAACTCATGCAATGTGAAATAAACCCCATCTTGTTATCCTCGATGGCAACAATACAATACGTGCCTTGCTGCCCCTATTGTCACTGGGAAAGGACACCACAAGATTGTACCCAAAGCTAAGCACTTCTCCCATTGCAAGAAAGATCAATCTAGTAGGCCAAACCAAACTGATAATTCGAAGAGACTTGCAAAGGTAACCAATCATACATAAAAGAATTCAGAGAAGATTCAAATATTGTTCATAGATAAACTTGATCATAAACCCACAATTCATTGGTCTCAACAAACACACCGCAAAAGAAGATTACATCGAATAGATCTCCACAAGAGACGGGGAGAACTTTGTATTGAGATCCAAAAAGAAAGAAGAAGCCATCTAGCTAATAACTATGGACCCGAAGGTCCGAAGTAAACTACTCACACTTCATCGGAGAGGCTATAGTGTTGATGTAGAAGACCTTCGTGATCGATTCCCCCTCCGGCGGAGCTCCGGAAAAGGCCCCAAGATGGGATCTCACGGGTACAGAAAGTTACAGCGGTGGAATTAGGGGCTTGGCTCTGTATCTGGTAGTTTGGGGGTACATAGGTATATATAGGAGGAAGAAGTACCTCGGTGGAGCAACATGGGCCCCACGAGGGTGGAGGGCGC
>NC_041390.1:449307453-449442806 GCF_002162155.2 Triticum dicoccoides | reverse complement strand
CCCCCTACCTCGTGCCCTGCTGGTTGCTTTCTTGACGTAGGGTCCAAGTCCTCTGGATCATGTTCATTCCGAAAATCACGTTGCCGAAGGCTTCATTCCGTTTGGACTCCGTTTGATATTCTTTTTCTCCGGAACTCTGAAATAGGCAAAAAACAGCAATTCTGGGCTGGCCCTCTGGTTAATAGGTTAGTCCCAAAAATAATATAAAAGTGTATAATAAAGCCTAATAATGTCCAAAACAGGATATAATATAGCATGGAACTATAAAAAATTATAGATACATTGGAGACGTATCAAGCATCCCCAAGCTTAATTCATGCTCGTCCTCGAGTATGTAAATGATAAAAACAGAATTTTTGATGTGGAATTCTACTTGGCATAATTTCAATGTAATTCTATTAATTGTGGTATGTATATTCAGATCCGAAAGATTCAAGACAAAAGTTCAATATTGACATAGAAATAATAATAATACTTCAAGCATACTAACTAAGGAATTATGTCTCTTCAAAATAACATGGCCAAAGAAAGTTATCCCTACAAAATCATATAGTCTGGCTATGCTCCATCTTCACCACACAAAGTATTTAAATCATGCACAACCCCGATGACAAGCCAAGCAATTGTTTCATACTTTTGGTGTTCTCAAACTTTTTCAATCTTCACGCTATACATGAGCGTGAGCCATGGACATAGCACTATATGTGGAATAGAATGGTGGTTGTGGAGAAGACAAAAAGGGAGAAGATAGTCTCACATCAACTGGGCGTATCAACGGGCTATGGAGATGCCCCTTAATAGATATCAATGTGAGTGAGTAGGGATTGCCATGCAACAGATGCACTAGAGCTATAAGTATATGAAAGCTCAACAAAAAGAACTAAGTGGGTGTGCATCGAACTCGCTTGCTCACGAAGACCTAGGGCATTTTGAGGAAGCCCATCATTGGAATATACAAGCCAAGTTCTATAATGAAAAATTCCCACTAGTATATGAAAGTGATAACATAGGAGACTCTCTATCATGAAGATCATGGTGCTACTTTGAAGCACAAGTGTGGAAAAACGATAGTAGTATTGTCCCTTTTTATATTTTTTGGGCCATCCTTTTTTATTTGGCCTTTCTCCTTTTTTTGGGACAATACTCTATGAATGATGATCATCACACTTCTATTTATTTACAACTCAATGATTACAACTCGATACTAGAACAAAGTATGACTCTATATGAATGCCTCCGGCGCTATACCGGGATAGCAATGATGCATGAGTGACTTGTACGAAAGAATTATGAATGGTGGCTTCGCAACAACTAAAATGTCAACGACATTATCATGCAAAGCAATATGACAATGATGGAGCGTGTCATAGTAAACGGAACGGTGGAAAGTTGCACGGCAATATATCTCGGAATGGCTATGGAAATGCCATGATAGGTAGGTATGGTGGCTGTTTTGAGGAAGGTATATGGTGGGTGTATGATACCGGCGAAAGGTGCGCGGTATTAGAGAGGCTAGCAATGGTGGAAGGGTGAGAGTGCGTATAATCCATGAACTCAACATTAGGCATAAAGAACTCACATAATTATTGCAAAAGTCTATTAGTTATCGAAGCAAAGTACTACGCGCATGCTCCTAGGGGGATAGATTGGTAGGAAAAGACCATCGCTCATCCCCGACCGCCACTCATAAGGAAGACAATCAATAAATAATTCATGCTCCAACTTCTTCACATAACGGTTCACCATACGTGCATGCTACGGGAACCACAAACTTCAACACAAGAATTTCTCAAATTCACAACTAATCAACTAGCACGACTCTAATATCACCATCTCCATATCTCAAAACAATTATCAAGTATCAAACTTCTCATAGTATTCAACACACTCATAAGATTTTTTTTATTAATCTTGAATGCCTAACATAATTAAAGCAAATTACCACGCTTTTTTGTAGGACTCTCAAAATAATCTAAGTGAAGCATGAGAGAAGAATAGTTTCTATAAAACAAATCCACCACCGTGCCCTAAAAGATATAAGTGAAGCACTAGAGCAAAAACTATATAACTCAAAAGATATAAGTGAAGCACATAGAGTATTCTAACAATTTCCGAATCATGTGTGTCTCTCTCAAAAGGTGTGTACAGCAAGGACGATTGTGTAAAACTAACAAATAAAGACTCAAATAATACAAGACGCTCCAAGCAAAACACATATCATGTGGTAAATAAAAATATAGGTCCAAGTAAAGTTACCGATGGAAGTAGATGAAAGAGGGGATGCCTTCCGGGGCATCCCCAAGCTTGGGCTTTTAGGTGTCCTTAGATTATATTGGGGTGCCATGGGAATCCCCAATCTTAGGCTCTTGCCACTCCTTATTCCATAATCCATCAAATCTTTCACCCAAAACTTGAAAACTTCACAACACAAAACTTAAAGTAGAAAATCTCGTGAGCTTCGTTAGTGAAAGAAAACAAAACACCACTTCAACGTACTGTAATGAACTCATTATTTATTTATATTGGTGTTAAACCTACTGTATTAAAACTTCTCTATGGTTTATAAACTATTTTACTAGCCATAGATTCATCAAAATAAGCAAACAACACACGAAAAACAGAATCTGTCAAAAACAGAACAGTCTGTAGTAATCTGTAGCTAACGCAAGTTTTGGAACCCCAAAAATTCTAAAATAAATTGATGGACGTGAGGAATGTATCTATTAATGATATTAAAAAAGAATTAACTATATAGCACTTTCCAAATAAAAATGGCAGCAATTCTTGTGAGCGCTAAAGTTTCTGTTTTTTACAGCAAGATTAAAAAGACTTTCCCCAAGTCTTCCCAACGGTTCTACTTGGCACAAACACTAATTAAACACAAAAACACAACCAAAACAGAGGCTAGATAAATTATTTATTACTAAACAGGAGCAAAAAGCAAGGAATAAAAATAAAAATGGGTTGCCTCCCAACAAGCGCTATCGTTTAACGCCCCTAGCTAGGCATAAAAGCAAGGATAGATCTAGGTATTGCCATATTTGGTAGGAAATCCATAAGTGGCTCTCATAATAGATTCATATGGTAATTTAAATTTATTTCTAGGTAAGTGTTCCATGCCTTTCCTTGACGGAAATTGGAATCTAATATTCCCTTCCTTCATATCAATAATTGCACCAATCGTTCTAAGGAAAGGTCTACCAAGAATAATAGGACACGAAGGATTGCAATCTATGTCAAGAACAATAAAGTCTACGGGCACATAATTACTATTTGCAACAATAAGAACATCATTAATTCTTCCCGTAGGTTTCTTAATAGTTGAATCCACAAGGTGCAAGTTTAAAGAGCAATCATCAAAATCACGGAAACCTAGCAAATCACACAAAGTCTTTGGAATCGTGGAAGCACTAGCACCCAAATCACAAAAAGCATAGCATTCATGATCTTTAATTTTAATTTTAATAGTAGGTTCCCACTCATAATAAAGTTTTCTAGGGATAGAAACTTCCAACTCAAGTTTTTCTTCATAAGATTGCATCAAAGCATCAACGATATGTTTGGTAAAGGCTTTATTTTGACTATAAGCATGAGGAGAATTTAGCACGGATTGCAACAAGGAAATACAATTTGCAACAAGGAAATACAATCTATTAAATAGCAATTATCATAATTAAATTCCTTGAGATCCAAAATAGTGGGTTCATTGATTTTTAAAGTTCTGACTTCTTCAATCCCACTTTTAACAATTTTAGCATCAAGATCTAAAGACTCCAAATTTTTGGAGCGTCTTCTAAGTAAAGGTGGATCATATTCAGTCCCATCATTATCAAGAATCATATTGCAAAACAAAGATTTAATAGGGGACACATCAATAACTTTTAGATCTTCATCTTTATTATCATGGAAACTAGAAGAACACGCTTTTATAAAGCAATCTTTCTTAGCACGCATCCTAGCGGTTCTTTCTTTGCACTCATCAATGAAAATTCTCATGACTTTGAGAGACTCATTGATATCATGCTTAGGTGAAATAGATCTAAGTTTCAAAGAATCAATATCAAGAGAAATTCTATCAATGTTCCTAGCCAACTCATCAATCTTAAGCAATTTTTCTTCAATCAAAGCATTGAAATTCTTTTGCGAAGTAATAAATTCTTTAATATTATATTCAAAATCAGAGGGTATCTTATTAAAATTTCCATAAGAATTGTTTTAGGAATTACCATAATTATTAGAGGAATTACTATGATACGACCTAGGATTAAAGTTTCCTCTATACGCGTTGTTACCAAAATTATTCCTACCAACAAAATTCACATCCATAGATTCATTATTATTCTCAATTGAAGTAGACAAAGGCATATCATTAGGATCAAAAGAAACACTTTTATTAGCAAATAATTTCATAAGTTCATCCATCTTTCCACTCAAAGCATTAATTTCTTCTATCGCATGCACTTTCTTATTAGTAGATCTTTCAGTGTGCCATTGAGCATAATTAACCATAATATTATCTAGGAGTTTAGTAACTTCTCCTAAAGCGATTTCCATTGAAGTGCCTCCCGCGGCTGAATCTAAAAGATTTCTAGAAGCAAAATTCAACCCGGCATAAATTTTTTGTATAAGCATCCATAAATTCAAACCATGTGTAGGGCAATTACGTATCATTAATTTCATCCTCTCCCAAGCTTGTGCAACATGTTCATGATCAAGTTGCTTAAAATTCATGATATCGTTTCTAAGAGAGATGATCTTAGCGGGAGGAAAATACTTAGAGATAAAAGCATCTTTGCACTTATTCCACGAATCAATACTATTTTTAGGCAAAGACGAAAACCAAGCTTTAGCATGATCTCTAAGCGAAAAAGGAAATAGCTTAAATTTAACAATATCATTATCCACATCTTTCTTCTTTTGCATGTCACACAAATCAACGAAGCTATTTAGATGGGTAGCGGCATCTTCACTAGGAAGGCCGGAGAATGGATCTTTCATGACAAGATTCAGCAAAGCAGTATTAATTTCACAAGATTCAGCATCGGTAAGAGGAGCAATCGGAGTGCTAATAAAATCATTGTTGTTGGTATTGGCAAAGTCACACAATTTAGTATTATCTTGATCCATCGCGACAAACAAGCAAACTAACACACAAGCAAACAAAAAGCAAGCGGACAAAAAGGGGCAAATAGAGAAAGAGAGGGAGGATAGAGAGAGAGGGCGAATAAAGCGGCAAGGGTGAATTGGGGGGAGAGGAAAACGAGAGGCAAATGGCAAATAATGTAATGTGGGAGATAAGGGTATGTGATGGGTACTTGGTACGTTGACTTTTGCGTAGACCTCCCCGGCAACGGCGCCAGAAATCCTTCTTGCTACCTCTTTTAGCACTGCGTTGGTTTTCCCCGAAGAGGAAGGGATGATGCAGCAAAGTAGCCTAAGTATTTCCCTAAGTTTTTGAGAACCAAGGTATTAATCCAGTAGGAGGCCATGCACGAGTCCCTCGCACCTACACAAACAAATAAAATCCTCGCAACCAATGCAATAAAGGGGTTGTCAATCCCTTCACGGTCATTTACGAAAGTGAGATCTGATACATATGATAAGATAATAATTTTGGTATTTTTATGATAAAGATGCAAAGTAAAGAAATCAAAATAAACGGAAAAGGAAATAGCTTGTTTACTGAAGATTAGTATGATGGAAAATAGACCCGAGGGCCATAGGTTTCACTAGTGGCTTCTCTCAAGAGCATAAGTATTACAGTGAGTAAACAAATTACTGTTGAGCAATTGACATAATTGAGCATAGTTATGAGAATATCTAGGTATGATCATGTATATAGGCATCACGTCCGAGACAAGTGGACCGACTCCTGCTTACATCTACTACTATTACTCCACACATCGACTGCTATCCAGCATGCATCTAGAGTATTAAGTTCAAAAGAACATAGTAATGCTTTAAGCAAGATGACATGATGTAGAGGGATAAACTCAAGCAATATGAAATAAACCCCATCTTGTTATCCTCGATGGCAACAATATGATACGTGCCTGGCTGCCCCTACTGTCACTGAGAAAGGACACCGCAAGATTGAACCCAAAGCTAAGCACTTCTCGCATTGCAAGAAAGATCAATCTAGTAGGCCAAACCAAACTGATAATTCGAAGAGACTTGCAAAGATAACCAATCATACATAAAGAATTCAGAGAAGATTCAAATATTGTTCATAGATAAACTTGATCATAAACCCACAATTCATCGGTCTCAAGAAACACACTGCAAAATAAGATTACATCGAATAGATCTCCACAAGAGAGGGGGAGAACTTTGTAATGAGATCCAAAAAGAGATAAGAAGCCATCTAGCTAATAACTATGGACCCGAAGGTCTGAAGTAAACTACTCACACTTCATCGGAGAGGCTATGGTGTTGATGTAGAAGCCCTTCGTGATCGATGCCCCCTCCGGCGGAGCTCTAGGAAAGGCCCCAAGATGGGATCTCACGGGTACAGAAAGTTACGGTGGTGGAATTAGGGTTTTGGCTCCGTATCTGGTAGTTTGGGGGTACGTAGGTATATATAGGAGGAAGAAGTACATAGGTGGAGCAACGTGGGCCCCACGAGGGTGGAGGGTGCGCCTAGGGGGGGGGGGGTAGGCACGCCCCTACCTCGTGCCCTCCTGGTTGCTTTCTTGATGTAGGGTCCAAGTCCTCTGGATCATGTTCGTTCCGAAAATCACACTCCCGAAGGTTTCATTCCGTTTGGACTCTGTTTGTATTCTTTTTCTGCGAAACACTGAAATAGGCAAAAAAAGCAATTCTGGGCTGGGCCTCCGGTTAATAGGTTAGTCCCAACAATAATATAAAAGTGTATAATAAAGCCCAATAATGTCCAAAACAGGATATAATATAGCATGGAACAATAAAAAATTATAGATACGTTGGAGACGTATCAACTGCGCACGCACGCCTCCCGTTCGGTCAAGGTTAAGCAGCTGTCCGCACGACACCACCTTCAGCCATTAAAACCAAGACACGTGGCGTCACGTGAATGGTTAACAGAACGCACACGGTTTGAATTATACAAACATTTGAGATATTAAAGTGGCAGCTATTTTTTTCAAAATGCCTTTGTTGGCTGTCATTATTTGAGTGCACCTTCTCCCAAAATGGACATGAAAAATGCCATAGCATGTCGGGTGCCATTCCATGATAGCATGCCAAGTTTCATGAATTTCAGACGAGTTTTGGATTTACTTGAATTTAAAAACCAGGCATCTCAATGTTTTGCCGGCAATCAACGGCGCCTTGGTGTTTGAAATTCATTCCCATTTCCTGCATGGGACCTAAGCATGCACCCGATGACACAAATTTAATTTTTCAACCAATTTATATGCACTGGAACATGTGCTTGTAGTTCAAATTTGAATTATGCACACAAATGCATTTCAAACTCATTTAATGCATACAAATGTGCAAACGAACCCTGAAAAATCCCAAAAATTGACACAACACTCCTGTTGTTCTATGTTGGCACGAGAAATTTTATGAAAGCAATAAGAGGCAATCGATATCGTTTCATCCCCAAAGGTGGGACGTTCCCTACCAAAACCATCGTGCTTGTTGTGAGAAGCTCTAGTTTGTGAGAAGCATATACCCGAACCTGCCCCCAAATGGGACAAATTTTTACCACGGCATGTTGATGCCGCTCCATGATAGCTTGACAACTTTCATGAATTTTAGACGAGTTTTGGATTTACTAGAATTTGAAAACCAGGCATCTCAACGTTTTGCCGACAATCAATAGTGCCCTGGTGTTTGAATTTCATTCCCATCTCTTGCATGGGACCTAGAAATTCACCCAGGGACACATATTAGATTTTTCAACCAACTTTGGTGCATTGGAGCATGTGCTTTTACTTAAAATTTGAATTATGCACATAAAATGCCTAGAAAACCCAGTTAATGCATAAAAATGTCCAAACGAACCTTGAGAAATCACAAAAATTGACACAACACTCATGTTGTTCTATGTTGACATTAGAAAAGTTTTGAAATCAATAAGAGGCAATGGATATCGTTTCGTCCCCAAAGGTGGGACGTTCCCTATCGAAACCATCATGCTTGTTGTGAGAAGCTCTGGTTTGTGAGAAGCATATACCCGAACCTGTCCCAAACGGGACAATTTTTTACCACGACATGTTGATGCCGCTCCATGATAGCATGCCAAGTTTCATGAATTTTAGACGAGTTTTGGATTTACTAGAATTTAAAAACCAGGCATCTCAACATTTTGCCGGCAATCAATAGTGCCTTGGTGTTTGAATTTCATTCCCATCTCTTGCATGGGACCTAGAAATTCACCCAAGGACACATATTATATTTTTCAACCAACTTTAGTGCATTGGAGCATGTGCTTGTAGTTCAAATTTGAATTATGTACATAAAATGCCTAGAAAACCCAGTTAATCCATAAAAATGTCCAAACGAACCCCGAAAATCACAAAAAGTGACACAACACACCTGTTGTTCTATGTTGACACTAGAAAACTTTTGAAAGCAATAAGAGGCCACATGTATCGTCCGGTCCCTAAAGGTGGTATGCTCCCTTTCGAAACCATAATGCTTGTTGTGATAAGCTCTGGTCTGTGAGAAGCTTATACCCGAACCTGCCCCAAATGGGACAATTTTTTACCACGGCATGTTGATGCCGCTCCATGATAGCATGCCAAGTTTCATGAATTTCAGACAAGTTTTGGATTTACTAGAATTTAAAAACCGGGCATCTCAATGCTGTGCCGGCAATCAACAATGCCATAGTGTTTGAATTTCATTTCCATCTCTTGCATGGGACCTAGAAATTCACCCAGGGACACGCATATGATTTTTCAACCAACTTTAGTGCATTGGAGCATGTGCTTGTAGTTCAATTTTGAATTATGCACATAAAATGCCTAGAAAACCCAATTAATGTATAAAAAAGCACTACTAGAGGATGGTCCAAACGCGACACTACGATCAGAGAACCTTTGACGAAACTGTGTGTGATCCATAATCGCAAACGGTGGTGTAAAAGAACCATAAAAAAGGTGCAAAATGTTTCTGATGGCGGAGCTATCAAACACTGTCCAGATTTTAGTTGTGCGTGCGATGCAGGGCATATAGTTCAGCTCAATGAACTGTTTGCAATGAGGAGGAACAAAACAAATGGGCAGCATGATGATGGCGTGTGTGATATAGAGCATACGGTTCACTCGGATGAACTGTTTGTGATTAGGCAACACAAAAGAAATGGTCAGCCAGATCAAGGTGTGTGTGATACGCGGCAAACAGGTCCGTAATCAGAAATGTGTGCGAAGACCAATAATAACACAGATGATTTCTGCTAATAAGCCGTGTGATTTGCTCTGTCTATAGTAGAATAACATGCACACACACACACACATATAACTGAAATAAACATCCAATTACATAAGTGACTATATAGATCATCCGCACACACCTCAATAAACAATTGCGTGCATTCTAAAGTAGGAGAAACTATCGTCTAGTCATCTACTTCTTGTGACGCTCCCGCCACTTCTATGTGGCTCGATCCCTCGTGTGGGTCAGGAAGAAGATAGTTCCTCATGTCAACGATTCGCCTGTACATCTCGTAGCTTGTGTACGCGTCCATGTCCGCGTACTTGACATGTTGTTCATCCAGTCTCTTTTGCAACACACTGTGCCAGGCGTTCCTATCCTTATTGCCCTCATTATTCATCTTCATGTAGTAGGGGTCGATGATGGTCGAGGCAAGGTCAACTAGGGAGTTCAGTTTGTTTTTGTCGTTGGCCCAGACCTTGTAGTGGCTTTGGATGTTGACAAGATACGGGCATTTCAAGTCCGAAACCTTGAGCGCTTTTAGATCATTGGTGGTGTCCACCGTAGCGAAAATGTAGTCGAGGCTGTTGATAAACCTGGAGAAACGCTCGCAAGGCCTTGTGGAAAGGTGGTAGTGGTAGAAGAGGAGGTCATGTTGCACGCACAACTGGGTGACGGCAACCTTCTGATCGTGCCCGACACGACCGCTGGTGTACTCGAGGTCGAAGCCGACCACTCGGTACTTGTCCTCGGCAAGGAACTGCTCCATAGTTTGGATGGAGCTCTCCACCGAGACCGGATCATTCGTGTACACCGCCGTGAGGGCCTTCCCCCTCATGTGGGTGTCCACTATGTGATGCGTAGTGAACTGCCCGCCCTTGTCGTCGTCGGCCGCTGGGAGCACCATTGCAGCCACGGGGAGCGCCATTGGAACCGCTGGATGTCCTCTTTGTATGTGTCCTCGTGGGTGTGCTTATTGTGTCGTTGAGACGGGAGATGAAGGTAAATGGCCGCAGGAATAAAAGGGGGCCGGACGGCGTGGATTCTCGGCGCGTCCGCATGGCAGTTTTGCAGTGGGTAACTGCATCGTCGCACTGCGCCCAACGCAACCGCTTGCACACGAACATGCGTGATCGTGCGTCGGCCCCAAACACTGGCAGTGCGCATGGCGGGACGGCGGGACGCGAGCAGAGCGCGCCGTGGCCGCCTGAACCACAAGCAACCACACGCATAGAGCAGTTGAACAAGCAGGAAATGGTCTCCTACAAGCTGGCCGACAGTTGCGTCGCTGCGTAGAGAGCGGACGTGTGCTACCACCTCCATCTAGTCTATAGTCTCCCTTATATTCCATGCCAAACTTTGCTCTCAAATTTAACCAACAAAATGTTAATGCATGTTTTAAAAATTATATAATTGGAAACTATGTTCAAATACAAATCCAACTATATAATCTTTGGCGACATGCATTCATATTTTATTAGTTAAATCATACTTATAAACCAGGACGGTGGTATAGTAGGTAATTAAATCGCAAACATTTTTTTATTAACCGTATGTGTACGTGGCCTTTCGTCCTCCTCTCGCGCGTCTTGTCACCCCGCTGCCGCCGATGGCTTACAGCGCAAGCTTGCGCAGCGCGCGGGGGCGTTCTTTTGGCCAAACAGTGGCGCCAATGAATCGTCGGTGAGCCCATTCCCGCGCAACCTCGCAGGTTCCCGCGCAAGCTTCCCGCCCGACTCGGTGGAATCCCGCAAAATCCCAATGCTTACTGACCTGCAATATAAACCCTCACGGCCGACGAGTCCTGCGTCTCATTTTCCCCTCCCCCATGTAGCTTATCTCGTCTGCTTCTCCCACAATCACCAATGACACCGGTCCGTGTTTGTCGCTCAGCCACTCCACCGTCATCAGAGGACAGCTCCAGTTGGAGGCTACACCGCGGCGGCGGCACAGTCCCCAGCGTAGTGTAGTGCGCGTGGCGTCCCTGTTGGGTGTGCATGGAACACCCACCACATGCTCCGCCGCCGGTGCCCGTCGGCAGCTGTTGCCCGCCGCCGTTGCCGCCACACCACAGTCGAAAGCCAGGGCCATCCCGTGCTCCGCCACCGCGGCCCGAAGGCAGGAGGTGGCCGTCGTGGCCTCCACCCCACCGCCGGCAACTATGGCCACCACCGCGGCCTGAAGGCGGGAGGTGGTGGTCGTGGCCACCACCCCGTCTTTTTTCGCCGTGGCCGCCAGCCCACCATCGACTGCCGGGGTCATCACCCGCTCCGCCACTGCCGCCCAAGGGCGGGAGGTGGAGGTGGATGCCCGCACGTGCGTCAGCGACCTTGCGCGCTACACCGAGCTCCTGCGGGAGGAGGAGGAGCGCCTCGTCGAGCAGGCAAACAACCTTACCGCCACCATGGCCGCGGCACACGCCGCCTCAGAGGCGAGGAATCAGGAGATCTACGAGGAGAACCACCGCTTCAAGAGGGGTCGTCTGGAGCGGCAGAGGGCGTTCGAGGTGAGCGTCGCTGAAGCTGCAACAGCAGCAGGCACCGTATTGTGGTTGCCCAGATCGTCGGTAGGCTCCTCCTCCGCCTCTTACTAAGCGCGCTCGGCAGAGGAGAGGCAGCCAGAAGTAGTACAAAGCCCCTCCGCAGTAGTAGTATTACTTAGGGGCTATTTTCTTCAGTTCATCTAACTATAGCTGTAGTGGAACTATACAACGTACTTAAAATTAGCTAGTATATATAGTTGAACTAGCTATTTCAGTACGTGGTTGGCAACAATTGGGAAAAAGTTTGGTCGGTTCAGCTGTCGAGTTGAACTATTTGTATAAATTAAGAACGACTTCTTAATCTATGAATGAAATCTATGCTTAATTACTGAATTTTAGTTGCAAAAATTAGATACTGCTAGTGATTTTTAGCTTCATATTTTGACAAATCGCAGTGTTACAAGGATTGATAGATCTAACCAAATTGTTTGTACGTGGTTGCACACGGGTCATCCAAAACAACCGTTTGCGTTGAAGGGATGCAAAAATCATGTGCTTCACTCACGTTGCATATGGGTGTTCTATCTAAAACGTTTGCGATCAAGAGCAGCAGAAATCCTGCTTGACACATTTTCATTTAGCTTCCCGGGGAAGCGTTCAGTTTGCATACGGGCATTCTAACTAAAATGTTTGCGATGAATGTTTTATATTTAAAAAGCGAATTAAACTGCGGCTTGGGTGCCATTAATGGAGAGGATGCGAGCAAGGCGGACGGCCATGGAAGTCAAAGGGCTCGCATCCCAGTGAGCCTGCGCAGCATACAGCTCGCACGATTCCCGGTGAGCCTGTGCATTCGAGGATAGCTTGCACCCCTCTCGGTTAGCCTGCGCACCGGACGATGCTCGCACGCCTCCCGTTCAGTCAAGGTCAAGCAGCTGTCCGCATGGCACCTCCTACAACCATTAAAACCAAGACACGTGGCTTCACGTGAATGGTTAACAGAACGCACACGGTTTGAATTATACAAACGTTTGAGATATTAAAGTGGCAGCTATTTTTTCAAACTGCCTTTGTTGGTTGTCATTATTCGAGTGCGCCTTCTCTCAAAATGGACACGAAAAATACCACAGCATGTCGGGTGCCATTCCATGATAGCATGCCAAGTTTCATGAATTTCAGACGAGTTTTGGATTTACTAGAATTTAAAAATGAGGCATCTCAATGTTTTGCCGGCAATCAACGGTGCCCTGGTGTTTGAAATTCATTCTCATTCCTTGCATGGGACCTAAGTATGCACCCAAGGACACAGATTTGATTTTTCCACCAATTTATATGCATTGGAGCATGTGCATGTAGTTCAAATTTGAATTATGAACATAAATGCATTGAAAACTCAGTTAATGCATAAAAATGTCCTAACGAACCCCGAAAAATCACAAAAATTGACACAACACTCCTGTTGTTCTATGTTGACACGAGAATTTTTTTGGAAGCAATAAGAGGAAGTGGATATCATTTCGTCCCCAAAGGTGGGACGTTCCCTACTGAAACCATGGTGCTTATTGTGAGAAGCCTATACCCAAACCTGCCCCAAACGGGAGAAATTTTTTACCACGGCATGTTGATGCCGCTCCATGAAAGCATGCCAAGTTTCATAAATTTCACACGGGTTTTGGATTTACTAGAATTTAAAAACGAGGCATGTCAATGTTTTGTCGGTAATCAACGGTGCCCTGGTGTTTGAAATTCATTCCCATTTCTTGCATGGGACCTAAGCATGCACCCAAGGACACATATTTGATTTTTCAACCAATTTATATGCACTGGAGCATGTGCATGTAGTTCAAATTTGAATTATGCACATAAATGCATTGAAAACTCAGTTAATGCATAAAAATGTCCAAACGAACACTGAAAAATCACAAAAATTTAGACATCACTCCTGTTGTTCTATGTTGACACGAGAAAAAAATTGAAAGCAATAAGAGGCAATGGATATCGTTTCGTCCCCAAAGGTGGGACATTCCCTACCGAAAACCATCACGCTTGTTGTGATAAGCTCCGGTTTGAGAGAAGCATATACCAAACCTGCCCCAATGGGACAAAAATTTTACCACGGCATGTTGATGGCGCTCCATGATAGGATGCCAAGTTTCATGAACTTCGGGTTTTGGATTTACTAGAATTTTAAAACCAGGCATCTCAATGTTTTGCCGGTAATCAATGGTTCCCTGGTGTTTGAAATTCATTCCATTTCTTGCATGGGACCTAAGCATGCACCCAAGGACACATATTTGATTTTTCAACCAATTTATATGCATTGGAGCATGTGCATGTAGTTCAAATTTGAAATATGCATATAAATGCATTGAAAACTCAGTTAATGCATAAAAATGTCCAAACGAACCCGAAAGTCTGAGAAAAAATCACACAACACTCCTTTTGTTCTATGTTGACACGAGAAAATTTTTGAAAGCAATAAGAGGCAATGGATATCGTTTCCTCCCCAAAGGTGGGACGTTCCCTACCGAAAACCATCATGCTTGTTGTGAGAAGCTCCGGTTTGTGAGAAGCGTATACCCAAACCTGCCCCAAATGGGACAATTTATTTACCATGACATGTTGATGCCGCTCCATGATAGCGTGCCAAGTTTCATGAATTTCAGATGGGTTTTGGATTTACTAGAATTTAAAAACCAGGCATCTCAACATTTTGCCGGCAATCAATGGTGCCTTGGTGTTTGAAATTCATTCCCATTTCTTGCACGAGACCTAAGCATACACCCAAGGACGCAGATTTGATTTTTCAACCAATTTATATGCACTGGAGCATGTGCATGTAGTTCAAATTTGAATTATGCACATAAATGCATTGAATACTTAGTTAATGCATAAAAATGTCCAAACGAACCCCAAAAAATCACAAAAATTCACACAACACTCCTGTTGTTCTATGTTGACACGAGAAAAAAATTTGAAAGCAATAAGAGGCAATGGATATCGTTTCATCCCCAAAGGTGGGACATTCCCTACCGAAAACTATCATGCTTGTTGTTAGAAGCTCCGGTTTGTGAGAAGCATATACCCAAACCTGCTCCAAATGGGACAATTTTTTTACCACGACATGTTGATGCCGCTCCATGATAGCATGCCAAGTTTCATGAATTTCAAACGGGTTTTAGATTTACTAGAATTTAAAAACCAGGCATCTCAATGTTTTGCCGGCAATCAATGGTTCCCTGGTGTTTGAAATTCATTCCCATTTCTTGAATGGGACCTAAGCATGCACCCAAGGACACCGATTTGATTTTTCAACCAATTTATATGCACTGGAGCATGTGCATGTAGTTCAAATTTGAATTATGCACCTGAAATGGCTAGAAAACCAATTTAATGTATAAAATGTTCAAACGAACCCTGAATAATTCCAATTCTTTTACGACACACATATAGTTGCATGTTCACTCCAGATAAAAGGTCTAGCAATTCAAACACCGTCCATTAATTTCCGCCATGACCCCATTATGTAATTCAAATCAAGATGAAAAATGAAGTAGATCGCACACAGTTTATTATCAGCAACCGTGTGAGATGCAGCACAAAATATCCTGGAGCATCGTCGGTGTACGCTTATGGCTTACGCGAGAAGGTGTGTCGGCTACAGTCCACAATCGGTGTCTCAAGCACACTAGCTCGCTCCCCAAATATCATTTCACTGTTCAATCGTTGCCGGTGAAAGATGGGCATGTGGACCCGCGTCGTGAGGGCAACTTCGGTAGCCCACTCCGGTGAGAGCGCGGTCGCAACTGCCATCCGCATGCTAACAAGGTGCATGAGCACGGCCGCAATGTGCGATCGGGCGGCAAAGGCAGCCCAAACGGCTGCTGTTGCTTCTCAGGTGGCGGCAGCAATATCTGCCTCGGGGATAGCAACTAGCGAGAGTGGCACAACAGCTGTCCGTTCCTCAGCGGTGGCATTAGCCCCGACGGAGGCCGCTCACGACCATGTCGAGGCTTCCCGCGTGTAGCTCCTGGTGGTCATCGCACAAATCAAACGAAGCTTCTCCGACAATGGTCGGCAACCCACGACCGAAGAGCTGGCAATCACCAAGAGCATTCGAGTAGCAGTCCGTTCCTCCGCCGCATACCTTGCAACAACGGAGCCCGTCCAAGCCTAGATCGTGTCCGCCCATGCCCAGCTCGTGACGGACTTTTCCAAAGATGTGGAGGACGCGGATGGCGAGATGCTTGCCGAGTATGGTGCGATGGATGCCATGGAGCCCCTTCCCCAGGAGACCATCGGGCGCGAGCTGGACATGGAGGCGGCGGCGGAGATCGATGAGCACTAGCCGTAGTAGTACTCTTTGTTTGGTTTAATTATGAGTGCTGGTCTTCAATTTGTTAAAGTAATGTTTAGGTCAGCTAGCTCTGTTTAATTGCTGAACTTGCTCAATTAAGAAGTGTAGGTGTGCTGTAGTCTCCTCTGTGTACCCAAATTATGCAATGATGTGCATGACCACTGTAACCATGGAAATTCGAACCAAAACTTTTGACGTTCAAACTCATCACACACGGGTGAAGCTATCTGAATAGTCTGTGATGTCCACATATCGTACACAGTTCTGCATAAGGGACTGTGTCTGATGACACTTTGCGCGCCAGTTTTTTGGCTGAAGCGATTCCAAATTTTCGTCTTCCATGGAAATATCTACCTCCCCACCCCCCTTAACAAAAGACACTTTCCCCCTCTTTCCGCCCTCCTTTCCAAGTTGAAACCTTCACTCCTTGCTTGCAGCGCCGCCTCCTCATCGGCGACCCTCCTTCACGCTGCTCGGCCTCGTCTATCCAGGCAGGTAATCCATACCCGACTCCCATCCTCCTCCTCCTTCCACGTCCCACATGCCCCGACCGCCGGCGCGAGGGCGACACCTTCCACCAAATCATCGACCCCTCCACCAAATAAGCGTCGTCCTAAGCCATGGTGCATTCAGTATAGCTAGGATCTCAAGGAGCATTTGGTAGCGGAGAAGCAAATTGCAGCCGCACGCGCGGATGAGGTCGCGATGGCTGCCATTTGTGCCAACCCCCAGATCTTGGAGCAGCACCTTGCCATTTGCTAGCTACGCCAGTTAAGCATGCTTGGTTTACCCGTTGCGTGTGCTGCTCCTGCCTTTCCTTCATAAATTTTAGTGAATTGTGCTATCTAATTTTACCATGCAATCTGGTGCTCTAATGTATATGTTCTATATGTCGTGCAGTGTGGTACTCACTTATTAATTGTTTTGTTAATTAGTTGTCGTCTTCTGTTAACTATTTGGTTCAATTATGCAAATGTGATGTTCAATTCTTTAGGCTGCAATTTTGTATTGTCTTCCATGTGAGAAATAAATCGAATTTATCTTTACAAAATACATGAGAAATGAATACAATTGCTATATTTCCAAGTTGTCAAGAATGCTTGGTTTGGTTATACATTGTGCAATGCGGTGCTTAGTTAACGTTTGGTTCATTTGTGTAGTGGTGTTTAGTTAACTGTTTGGTTCAATTCTACATTACGATGTTCAATAGTTGTGGGTGCATTCTGTTATTGTATACCATGTGAGGAATAAATTGAATTTGGTTGTAGTAAATACATGAGAAACAAATACAATTGCTACAATTGGCTGTAGTTAACTGTTTGGTTAACTGTCTGATCTTCTATTAGGATTATGTTATATTGTGCAATGTGGTGCTCAGTTAATGTTTGGTTCATTTGTTGTGGTGTTTAGTTAACTGCTTGGTTCAATTCTTCAATGCGATGTCCAATTGTCGTGGGTAGAATTTTGTATTGTTGTGCATGTGAGGAATAAATCGAATTTGGCTGCACTTAATACATGAGAAACATATTTTGACCCACTGTTCGACCCATTTTGCATATGGGAAATGAGTTGTCCATGAATATCAATCAAATAAAGAAACTCAGAAAGATTGTTAGGATAAAGATACTAGCGACAAAAAACAACAAGATCTTTGTCTGCACAATGAAGAAGACATCAGTTCACTATAAGACGGTACTAACTATTATACCTTGCCTTTTTATACTCCTTTGACCCATTTCCAATATAGAGAAGATATTTATGCACATCCTTGTTTTCAGGCCTTTCCAAAGCAGTTCACTAATGATTACCTCTCAAACCACCTCTATGGTCAGGAGGCGAGGAAGGTATTCATACAACACCCACGGTTCAATATTGAAGTGTTCCTGAAGAGGACTAAGAAAGGACGGTCAATCATCCACAGGAAGTGGCCTAAAGTTGCAAAGACCTTCAACATGAATGAAGGCTCAATATTCGCCTCCCACTTCAGTAGTTTTCCAGATGAGATGCATCTGTCTATATACCGTCTATGATGCTAATTTTGAAAGGTTCTACATGTTGCATGCGGAACCTGCTGCTGGTGCAGTTGTGTAATGGGGTAGCTAAGTGCTAAAGCTATATCATGTTGTACTCTGATGTATTTCAATTATGAAATTCTACTTCCTTAATATGAAATTGAAATATATTGTGTGCTTAATATGAAATGTCAATTAGATTAATAAATGGATTATGAATAATCGGATAATTAGCCTGCTAATGGCAAATTAGCCTGCTAACTGGGTTTTGCTATTCCAAACGGTTGTTGAAAAAAATACCGTGGGCGATGGCACCAGGAAACGCACACAGTCTCTAGGAATAAACTGTGTTGGATCAATGAACAATCACACACGACTTTCTCTTGAAAACTGTTTGTGTTAGGCCACCTTGAGCAAACGTTTACCACATAAAAACTGCGTGTGATGGATAGCCTTTGCCACACAGTTTCTTCTACAGACCGTGTGTGATACATTCAATAACGCAAATGATTTAACGGGAAAAATTGTGTGTGATGTACCTGTGAACGGAAATGTTTTCTTTGGAGCGACCGTGTGGGATGTACATACGAACGGAAACGTTTAGCGGGGCCTGACTATGTGGGATGTATTTGCGACCGAAAACAATTTCGCCCTATAATTGTATTTTTTAGCTCTACTATACGTATTTCCGTATTTGAGTGCTCGGCGGTCGCACACGTTCTCATTTTGCCAAGCGTGTCGGCCAGGAGGGCATATCCCCGACGGTTTCTGGGTCGTCTGGGAAGGACCCCCTATCTCCCACACTCACTTGGCAATGGCTCCAAATGCCGTCACAGAAAGGGGTCAAAAACCGTTTGTTTAGGACCGACGCACACCGGTGAAGGCCAAACAAACCCTGAAAAATTCCAAGATTAAAAACAACACTCCTGTTGTTCTATGTTGACACTAGAATTTTTTTGAAAGCAATAAGAGGCAACGGATATCGTCCCGTCCCCAAAGGTGGTACGTTCCCTATCGAAACCATCCTGCTTGTTGTGACAAGCTCTGGTTTGTGAGAAGCTTATACCCAAACCTGCCCCAAATGGGACAATTTTTTTACCACGTCATGTTGATGCCGCTCCATGATAGCATGCCAAGTTTCATGAATTTTAGACAAGTTTTGGATTTACAAGAATTTAAAAACCAGGCATCTCAATATTTTGCCGGCAATCAACAGTGCCCTGGTGTTTGAATTTCATTCCCATCTCTTGCATGGGACCTAGAAATTCACCCAAGGACACACATGTGATTTTTCAACCAACTTTAGTGCATTGGAGCATGTGCTTGTAGTTCAAATTTGAATTATGCACATAAAATGCCTAGAAAACCCAGTTAATGTATAAAAAAGGCCAAACGAACCCAGAAAAATTCCAAGATTAAACACAACACTCCTATTGTTCTATGTTGACAATAGAAATTTTTTGAAAGCAATAAGAGGCAACGAATATTGTCCCATCCCCGAAGGTGGTACGTTCCCTATCGAAACCATCATGCTTGTTGTGAGAAGTTCTGGTTTGTGAGAAGCTTATAACCGAACCTGCCCCAAATGGGACAAATTGTTTACCACGGCATGTTGAAGCCGCTCCATGATAGCATGCCAAGTTTCATGAATTTCAGACGAGTTTTGGATTTACTAGAATTTAAAAACCAGGCATCTGAATGTTTTTCCAGCAATCAACAGTGCCCTGGTGTTTGAATTTCATTCCCATCTCTTGCATGGGACCTAGAAATTCACCCAAGGACACACATGTGATTTTTCAACCAACTTTAGTGCATTGGAGCATGTGCTTGTAGTTCAAATTTGAATTATGCACATAAAATGCCTAGAAAACCCAGTTAATGTATAAAAAAGGCCAAACAAACCCCGAAATATTCCAAGATTAAACACAACACTCCTGTTGTTCTATGTTGACAATAGAAATTTTTTGAAAGCAATAAGAGGCAATGGATATCGTCCCATCCCCAAAGGTGGTACATTCCCTATCGAAACCATCATGCTTGTTGTGAGAAGCTCTGGTTTGTGAGAAGCTTTTACCCGAATCTGCCCCAAATGGGAGAATTTTTTTACCATGGCATGTTGATTTCGCTCCATGATAGCATGCCAAGTTTCATGATTTTAGTTGCGTGTGTGATGCAGGGCATATGGTTCAACTCAATGAACTTTTTGCGAAGAGGAGGAACAAAAGAAACGTGCAGCCTGATGAAGGCGTGTGTGATATAGAGCATACGGTTCACTCAGATGAACTATTTGTGATTAGGCAACACAAAAGAAACGGTTAGCCAGATCAAGGTGTGTGCGATATGCGGCAAACAGGTCTGTAATCAGAAATGTGTGCGAAGACCAATAATAACACACACGATTGCTCCTAATAAGCCGTGTGATTTGCTCGATCTACAGTAGAATAACATGTATATATATATGTATATATATAACTGAAATAAACATCCAATTACATAACTAACTATACAGATCATTCGCACACACCTCAATAAACAATTGTGTGCATTCTAAAGTAGGAGAAACGATCGTCTAGTCATCTCCTTCTTGTGACGCTCCCGCCATTGTATGTGGCTCGATCCCTCGTTTGGGTCACGAAGAAGACAGTTCCTCATGTCAACGATCCGCTTGTATAGCTCGTAGCTTGTCTACGCGTCCATGACCGCATACTTAACATGTTGTTCATCCAGTCGCTTATGCCACACACTGTGCTAGGCGTTCCTGTCCTTATTGCTCTCATTCTTCATCTTCATGTAGTAGGGGTCGATGATGGCCGAGGCGAGGTCAACCAGGGAGTTCAGTTTGTTTTTGTCGCTTCCCCAGACCTTGTAGTGACTTTGGATGTTGACAAGATTCGGGCATTTCAAGTCCGAAACCTTGAGCGCTTTTAGATTGTTGGTGGTGTCCACCGTAGTGAAACTGTAGTCGAAGTTGTTGATAAACCTGGAGAAACTCTCGCAAGGCCTTGTGGCAAGGTGGTAGTGGTAGACGAGGACGTCATGTCGCACGCACAACTGGGCGACGACAACCTTCTGATCGTGCCCGACACGACCGCTGGTATACTCAATGTCAAAGCCGACCACTCGGTACTTGTCCTCGGCAAGGAACTGCTCCATAGTTTGGATGGAGCTCTCCACCGAGACCAGATCGTTCGTGTACACCACCGAGAGGTCCTTCCCCCTCATGTGGGTGTCCACTACGTGATGCATGGTGAACTGCCCGCCGTTGTCATCGTCGGCCGTTGGGAGCGCCATTGGAGCCACGGGGAGTGCCATTGGAACCGCTGGATGTCCTCTCTGTATGTGTCCTCGTGGGTGTGCTTATTGTGTCATGTGAGACGAGAGATGAAGGTAAATGGCCGTAGGAATAAAAGGGGGCCGGGCGTTGTGGATTCTCGGCGCGTCCACATGGCAGTTTTGCAGTGGGTAACTACATCGTCGCGCCACGCCCGGCGCAACCGCTTGCACACGAATGTGCGTGCTCGTGTGTCAGCCCAAACACTGGTAGCACGCGTGGAGGGACAAGGGCAGAGCACCCACAGGGACGCGAGAGTAGAGCGCGCGCGGTGGGACACGAGCAGAGCGCGCCGCGGCCGCCTGAACCACAAGCAACCACACACATAGAGCAGTTGAACAGGCAGGAAATGGTTTACAAGCCGGCCGACAGTTGCGTCGCTGCGTAGAGAGTGACCGTGTGCTACCACCTCCATCTAGTCTATAGTCTCCTTTATATTATGTGCCATACTTTGCCCTCAAATTTAACCGACAAAATGCATGTTTTAAAAAGTATATAATTGGAAACTATGTTCAAATACAAATCCAACTATATAATCTTTGGCGACATGCATTCGTATTTTATTAGTTAAATCATACTTATAAACCAAGATGGTGGTATAGTAGGTAATTAAATCGCAAACATTTTTTATTAACCGTATGTGTACGTGGCCTTTCGTCCTCCTCTCGCACGTCTTGTCACCCCGCTGCCACAGACGGCTTACGGCGCAAGCTTGTGCAGTGCGCGGGGGCGTTCTTTTGGCCAAACGGTGGCGCCAATGAATTGTCGGTGAGCCCATTCCCGCACAACCTCGCAGGTTCCTGCGCAAGCTTCCCGCCTGACTTGGTGAAATCCCGCAAAATCCCAATGCTTAACGGCTTGCAATATAAACCCTCACGGCCGGTGAGTCCTGCGTCGCATTTTCCCCTCCCTCCCTGTAGCTTATCTCGTCTGCTTCTCCCACAATCGCCAATGACACTGGTCCATCGTCGTCGCTCAGCCACTCCACCGTCATCAGAGGACAGCTCCAGCTAGGAGGCTACACCTCGGCGGCGGCGCAGTCCCCGGCATAGTGTAGTGCGCGTGGCATCCCTGTTGGGTGTGCGCGGAACACCCACCATATGCTCTGCCTCCGGTGCCCGTCGGCAGCTATTGCCGGCTGCCGTTGCCGCCACACCACCGTTAAAAGCCAGGGCCATCACGCGCTCCGCCGCTGCGGCCCGAAGGTGGGAGGTGGCCGTCATGGCCTCCACCCCACTCCCGGCCACTGTGGCCATCACCCGCTCCACCACCGCAGCCCGAAGGCGAGAGGTGGTGGTCGTGGCCACCACCCCATCGCCGTCCGCCGTGGCCGCCAGATGTCGGTGTCAAAACCGGCGGATCTCAGGTAGGGGGTCCCGAACTGTGCGTCTAAGGTCGACGGTAACAGGAGACAGGGGACACGATGTTTTACCCAGGTTCGGGCCCTCTCTATGGATGTAATACACTACTTCCTGCTTGATTGATCTTGATGGATATGACTATTACAAGAGTTGATCTACCACGAGATCGTAATGGCTAAACCCTACAAGTCTAGCCTGTATGACTATGGTAATGAGTATCTGTCCTTTCCGGACTAAGTCCTCTGGTTTATATAGACATCGGGAGGATCTAGGGTTACACCAGGTCGGTTAAAAGAATCTACATATTTGGTTGCCAAGCTTGCCTTCCACGCCAAGGAGAGTCCCATCTAGACACGGGTGCAGTCTTCGGTCTTCGTATCTTCATAGCCCATCAGTCCGGCCCATGGCTAACAGGCCGGACGTCCGAGGACCCCTTAGTCCAGGACTCCCTCAGTAGCCCCTGAACCTAGCTTCAATGAAAAAGTATCCGACATGTAGATCTGTCATCGGCATTGCAAGGCGGGTTCCTCCTTCCGATCTGTACCCGAAATAGTCTTCAGACATATCGATGTGTCCGGATCTGTAATACACACCCCACACAACCGTAGAGAGAATATAATACTTCACGAATCCAATCCACTGACAACTATTTGTAACATGATATCACGTCTGTCCGATCATAATTTCGAACCGTTTTCCGTCTGCCGCTCCACGTTTCGAGACGCGGTTGCCATTGGCACGTCTTGTCAAAGCAGAGATCGTTGTTGGATTTCGGGTTCCGGCAGACCCTTGAGGTTCAAACACTGGGGTGCGTGCGGAGATCTCTCCCCTACCGATCTACGTCCAATCTCCTCATGTGATTTGGGCTGGAAACAACGAACAACACAAGGGACACAAGATTTATACTGGTTCAGGCCACCATTGTGGTGTAATACCCTACTACAGTGTGTGGTGTGGTGGATTGCCTCAGGGGCTGCTGATGAACAGAACAAGGGAAGAACAGCCTCGTGAGAGGTGTTCTTGAGCTGGTGCGATGAACTGCTAGGGTGAGTTCAGTCGCCTCTCTCTCTCTCTCTGCTGGGGTTCTACCAGATCTCTAGCCGCCTGGGTGTGTTGATCCCTCCGGGTGTCCCTCTACTCTGTGGTGGCTAGCTCTATTTATAGAGGCCCTGGGCCTCTTCCCAAATAATGAGCGGGAAGGGCGCCAACAATTGGCCATTTTGAAGGGGAACATCTAGTACAAGTTATCCTGATCAAAGGTGGTCTTCGTCTGCCAAAAGTACTGGTGATGACGCCGTCTTGGGCTCCACGATGACCTCCGTCCTACCGCTCTGCTGGTCTTGGTCTCGTTGCACCAGAATGGAAACCTTTGCCCGATGCCTTGGCCTGCGCTTGCCCCCTTTGCACCAAAGGGGAAACAAGGACACTGCGCAGGCCGGCGCCCGCCTGGCGCCCGCCTGGTCTCGGTCGTCATGGCTTGCGTCACGGGTTCCTCGCGAGGTACCCCTGCCTTGATCTCTCCGCCTCCTCGCGAGCCTGCCTGATGAGGCTGCCTCTGAGGAAGCTTCCGGTCGTCCATCCCGCGAGGCTTGGCCCCTCGCGAGGGTCTTGAGCTTGTGCTGATGAAGATGGGCCGTGCTGGGCCCCCACTTGAGCCACGCCGGAGGCCGCAGGCAGGCAAGTCTGGGGACCCCCGTTCCTAGAAGGCCGACAGTAGCCCCCGGGCCCAAGGCGCGCCCGGGCTTGGCCTAGCAGGAAAGGGAAGGGGCAAGCATGAAGCGCCGCGGGCCCTAACAGCCTGCGGCCTTGGGCGCCGCGTGGCGATTGATTGGACATGGTCGTCTATGCTTCCCCACGACGCCTTGTTGTGCGCCCGGCTAAGCGGACCCGTAGTTGCATACAGTTGTTCCTCCTGCTCGCCCGCCTCCTACCTTTCCTTCTTCTTTGAGCTCCAGCCTCCGCCGCCAATCCGGCTCGAGTTCTTCCTCCTCTTCACCGCCATGGCGCCGATGAAGAAAGGAAGGGGAAAGAAGCCCGTGCCTTCGCCCCGTGCACCTCCAGCGGCGACTCCCGCTGTTGCCTGGTCGATCGTACTCAATCTAGAAGCTTTGGACAAGGTCCGCTCCGCCCTTGCAACTATCTTCAACGAGTGCGGTGGGACCACGGCCTGGCCTGCGTCCCATGCCTCCCTTGATAGGATCGTCATAGAGGTCCGATTCTTCGCTGATGCCCTATGGGCGGGTCTATTTCCCCCCTTTTCCGACTTCTTCAATGCGGTGCTCTCCCATTATCAGACCCGTATGATGCACCTCGGGCCGGAGTCCATTACCCTTATGGATGTCTTTGCTTTTGTTTGTGAGGCGATGATAGGCATACCTCCTTCCATTGCCCTGCTGCGCCACTTCTTTTCCTTGCGCGTGAGCGACCCCACTCAATGCTCAGGGTGCATGAGCTTCTTCGTCATGCCGGAGACGGCCGCTTCAGGGATCGACTTCGGCCTTCCTCCTCCTGAGGCCAGGTTCAGAGAGCGGTGGCTGTACATGGACGTTGGAGTGCCCAACCCTTTGCTATCGCACCCGACCTCGCCTGCTCTTCCTCACGCGGGTTGGGACCATGAGGTGCTCACGAGCCCCCGACTCGCCTTCGTCTGGCGCCGCTTCCAGAGTTTGAGGGCACTCAATGTGACAGCGCCCAAGGTGGTGAAGGAGTTCCTCCAATATCGCATTGCTCCTCTTCAGCGCCACTCTCGCCGGATGTGGGACTTTGCGGGGCATAGAGACCGCATGCGGCTTCAGGAGGAGGACTTGGCGCCTGAAGTGCTGCAGACGGTGCTCAAGGTCTTGACTGGCGATCCTTCCCGAGGCAGCCTTCGGAGTAATGGCGTCCTCTTGTATCTTTGCTCCGGCAGGGCCGATTTTGTGAGGCAGATGTCCAGCTTCGACAAGTGGGGACTGCGCCCTGCTGGCTTCATGGGGTCCCGTGAGAACCCAGCCGCCGTGGTTGCCTCCCCTGCCGCCCACACCAGTCCTTCCTCGGGCGACATGGCGGGGAGACGAGAACCGGCGGGAGTTGAGGCGACTGGTGTCGAGGTGCCGACGCCGCGAGAAGTCTTGAAGGCGGCATCTCCCAAGGCCCGCCCTGGAGCAGCGGAAGGTGCGGAGTTGCGACCTGTGGTTCCTGAGGCCGGGGCTCCCGAGCCCCCAGTCGTTCCTCACGAGGCGATGCCTGACGGCGCCCCCCAGGCTGACTCCTCCAGCGCTGATCGTCTTGACGCTTCTTCCGCAACGGGGGCCGACCCCTGCGCCGGGCACTTAGGTCGGTTCCGCGTAGACTTCGAGGCCCTCCGCAAGAGGAAAGAGGCCTTGGGTGGCAACGACCGCCCTTGCCGCTTGTTGAAGCGCAGGAAGTACTTTGCCATGGACGAGTAAGTCTTCTCCTTTCCTTGCTTGTTTGCTTTGCTATCCCTGCGACTGATTGTGGCCCTTTCAGGCCCTGCCCTGCAAAACTTGCCGAGTCAGCCTGGGAGCCATCCCCCCAAGCTTCGCCTTCCTCGCTGGCCCTGGGCTCAGCGAGCTCGAGTGGCACTCCTGCTGCCAGACTAGTTGGTGGAGTGGCCCGTTCCGTAGGGCACCTCGAGCCTGCACGCCCGCTGTCCTTTCTTCATGAGTCCTCCTGGGGCACATCTGGCTTGCCCCGCGTTCCTCCTCTGATCATTGATGGTGAATGGCTGAAGTCCGTCTTCGGCTCCTCCTCCGTGGGCGGGCCGACACCGGGCCGGATTCCCAAAGAGGTCAGTTCGGCAATGGCTAGGGCGCCAGCCCCCAGCCCCGCGTCGAGAGGAGGCCAACCACCCCAGGGCCCTCCGCATGCTCCGGTGGAAGAGGGTGATGCAGAAGACGTGCTCAGGCGCGCTCGGGAGCGACGCGCCCTTCGCAAAGAGTTCCTCCAGGGGGCGGCGGATGCGGTGAGCCGGATCAGGGCAGAGCTTGCTGACGAGAATGCGTGCCTCGAGGCCGAAGGTTTGCGCCTTGCTGAGGAGAGGCGCAAACTAAAGGTAGCCGTCGCCCTCGCGCGTCATCAACGTGATCTTGACAACGCAAAGGCTGAAGCGTCGCTGGCAGCTTCGCGGGAGGCCTGCTCCATGGCCGTTGAGGAGGCTCGGGAGGCAGACCTACGGCGCAAGGATGCGGAGGAGCGCGCATGGGAGCTCCAAGCCTGGAGCAACTCCCTGGAGTAGCAAGTAGAACTGCGCCAGGCGGCCCTTGAGTCGATGGGGGTGGCCTCTGTTGATCGGGCGGAGCTTCTGAAGAGCGAGGAGGCGCTGATGGAGGCCGCCGAGCGCAACCTTGACCTTGAGCGGTTGGAGACGAGGGAGCGCCTGGTGGCTCGGGCGGAGGATGACATTGTCGCGTGCGAAGCCCAGGCCCAGGAAGAAGTCGATCATCGCGTGGCGGAAGCTCGCTCGGCCTTCGAGCGTGAATAAGAGACGAGGTTGGGGCTGATCAAGGTCGAGGCTGAGGGCAGGACCGCAGCCCTTAGGGCCAAACTGACCGAAATGACGCGGCGTGCGGACTCCTCCGCAACCGCCCTCGGCGCGGCGCAGGCGGAGCTGTCCTCTTCCCGGGCCGAGCAGCTTCTTCTCCAACAGAGGGTTGATGACGCTGAGGCCGTCGCGCAGCGGAGTGAGGACGAGCTTCGCCAACGGCAGGTTCTAGAGCATGTGCATGCCCCCATGCTTCAAATGCTCCGAGAGAGGGCCAACACAGCTTTGGGCTATATCTGCAAGGCTGCCGCTTGGGAGCCGCACGAGGTCAACTACGCCGGCAACCTCCAATTTTTTACCGATGTGGTGATGCTTCTGGAGAACCGGTCCGAGAGGTCCCGTTGTCTTGTCGAAGAGAATAGACGAGCCTTGCTCGGGCGTGCCTTCTCCCGCGTCTTCAGCTATCTGCAGGACAGGGACCCCCACTTTGACTTCGATGCTGCCATCGCACCCGTGCCCATTGCCATCCGGGGCGACCTGGCGCGGTGGGTGGAGGACAACGTGGACACCCTCGTCAGGGCCTTTAGATCTGATGACGACGGCGTGGTCGTGGGCGCCAATGAAGGCGACGTTGTGGACGAGCCTGTCGCTGATGGAGATGCTGGCGGCGGTGGTGACAATGTCAATGACGCCAGTGATGCCTCCGAGGATGCTCAAGAAGACACGGTGAGTGATATGTCCGACTGACCGCATGTCGCTGCTGTTTAACTTGCATGAAGAAAGTTCGGGCTTGGCCCTGAAGGATGTAAGAGCATTTTCGGAGGGGAAGCCCCTCATGTAAAGGTTTGCAATTAGTACTCTGTTAAGCATAATGTTGCGTGTGAACTTAGCAGCTGGCCCGGTGATGTGTTAGCTGACTTGTGTACCTTCCGACCCCGACGAGTCCCGAGCGGGCCTGCGGGGGCCGCTGCACCTCGGGCATCTTCTGATTAACTTGTGGATCCCGCGATGAAAACCTCTGGAAAGGGTGCAGTAACAGCGGTCCTGGTTGTGAACGGGCCTGGCCCGGCCCGGCTCGTGAGGGGGGGGGGGGCAGCCGATGTTAACCTTGGACGCAAAGCCAAAACCAGAACGCGAGAGATTGCTCGAA
This sequence comes from Triticum dicoccoides, assembly GCF_002162155.2. Lineage (NCBI taxonomy): Eukaryota > Viridiplantae > Streptophyta > Magnoliopsida > Poales > Poaceae > Triticum > Triticum dicoccoides. Next base: position 449,414,267 of record NC_041390.1, on the reverse strand, counting down.
TGAGACTAAACACCCCTTCCCCCAAACACACGCAAGCATCGAGCTCAAATCCAACTTAAATCCAAATCGAAGAACTTGTCAACAAGGAAAGGAAAAAAGCAAAAGGCCACATCCGGCACCTAGTCTAGTCTTCGATGTCTTCTCACCAGCGTGGAGCTAAGTGCTGCCACTGGGCGTGGGCGGGAGCCCCCGATGCCCGAGGGCGGCTCTCCGGAGACTCCGGGGCGTGTACAGCCCCACTCATTATTACGTGAGAGTGTCACGGGGCGGCGAGCTTCACAGGCACTGGGCCTTCTTCACAGGTACCAGCCTTGCTTCATATCGCCAGACGAGGGCCCCGCCTTGCACCACACTCTGCCGCCATCGATGGCGACTGGAAACCAGGACGACGCCAATGAGGCAGAGCGGTCTCCAGCGGTTCCCCCGACGACCACGGGTCCCCTGCCGGGGGCAGGCCTTGGGGCACCTCCCCGACAGGGGGCCTACCTCCTGAGAATGCCTTGCTCCGACCGCCGTGGTGATGAACCCGAATCTCGGCCCCTCTCCTGCAGCCCCTGCGCCCTCCTCCTAAGGGGTATGAGGCTGCAGAATTGGGGCAGCCACCCGCTGCGGAGACCTATATCTCCTGCGACCCATGGTTAGCATAAGCTTGCTCCTAAGGGATGAGTGGTACCCGATAGTTGCCGCCGACGGTGCGGTTGTCGAGGTTCTCCTGGGGTTCCTGAAAGAGCTTAGCTCCTGGCTTCTCCTCGCCCCAGCCTGGCCCGAAGAATGAGCCATGATCTTCTTCCAGTGCGCACCCCCGATCCACCATGCGGGGCACATAAGCTTCTGGGGTCACCGCCTCATGGGCCTCGCCGTAGCATCCCGCATGCCATGTAGCCTAGCTTGGAGCGCCGTCTTGGGGGTGATGGCGCGGCGGTCCATCGAGGCCGAAGGCCGCGGCATGCCCCCCCCCCCCGCTGGCCTGAGAGGGGGCTGGCGTGACTTGTCGCCCGGTGCTGGCGGAGGTGTTGGCGCTGGACGGGCCCTGGAGTCCGCTGGAAGTTGCGTGCGTGCGCACGATGCCACCATGCGGTCCGCCTTGGGTCTGGGGTGGCAGCTGGACGCAGAAAGGAGGTGTTCCTGAGGCGGCGGCGTCCAGGAGCTCGGCTACTCGCTCCAACAACACGTCGCGGCCGCCCTCCAACAGTCGGCACCGTAGCAGCTCTCGGGCCACCGTGAGCGCGGCCCTGGAGTTTGCTTGCTCCCGTCGGGTGTACGATGCTGTGGCCACAGCATGGTCTGAGGCCCTTGCTGCGGCCCGCACCTGCCGCGGTGTGAGGGCAGGCGGCGTCTGGCCGCGTTGCCCGCGCCCCGCAGCGCCCTGCAGAGCGTGGGCTGCCTGAGGCGCAAGGTTGAGGTCGCCCTGGGCTGGTGACACGGCGTGGGCGGGCCACGCTGCCCAGCGGTCGGCGTTGGCAGCCGGGTCGCCCGACATCTGAATAGCGAGGCGACGGAACGTGATGCGGAGGAAGAAGGATTCCAACGCACCCCTACCTAGCGCGCCAAATGTCAGATTTCGGGTTCCGGCAGACCCTTGAGGTTTGAACACTGGGGTGCGCGCGGAGATCTCTCCCCTACCGATCTACGTCCAATCTTCTCGCGTGATTTGGGCTGGAAACAACAAACAACACAAGGGACACAAGATTTATAGTGGTTCGGGCCACCGTTGTGGTGTAATACCCTACTCCAGTGTGTGGTGTGGTGGATTTCCTCAGGGGCTGCTGAAGAACAGTACAAGGGAAGAACAGCCTCGCGAAAGGTGTTCTTGAGCTGGTGCGATGAACTGCTAGGGTGAGTTCAATCGCCTCTCTCTCTCTCTCTGCTAGGGTTCTACCAGATCTCTAGCCGCCTGGGTGTGTTGATCCCTCCGGGTGTCCCTCTACTCTGTGGTGGCTAGCTCTATTTATAGAGGCCCTGGGCCTCTTCCCAAATAATGAGCGGGAAGGGCGCCAACAATTGGCCATTTTGAAGGGGAACATCTAGTACAAGTTATCCTAACCAAAGGTGGTCTTCGGCTGCCAAAAGTACTGTTGATGACGCCGTCTTGGGCTCCACGGTGACCTCCGTCCTGCCGCTCTGCTGGTCTTGGTCTCGTTGCACCGGAATGGCAACCTTTGCCCGATGCCTTGGCCTGTGCTTGCCCCCTTTGCACCAAAGGGGAAACAAGGACACTGCGCAGGCCAGCGCCCGCCTGGCGCCCGCCTGGTCTCGGTCGTCATGGCTTGCATCACGGGTTCCTCGCGAGGTACCCCTGCCTTGATCTCTCCGCCTCCTCGCGAGCCTGCCTGATGAGGCTGCCTCTGAGGAAGCTTCCGGTTGTCCGCCCCGCGAGGCTTGGCCCCTTGCGAGGGTCTTGAGCTTTTGCTGATGAAGATGGGCCGCACTGGGCCCCCACTTGAGCCACGTCGCAGGCCGCAGGCAGGCAAGTCTGGGGACCCCCGTTCCCAGAACACCGACAATCGTGTCCCCTTATTGCGGGTTTCTCATCAATACGGGTGTAGGTAACCCAACCGTGTCGTTTACACAGCCCTTGGGAATAGGTGAGATTTTGGGCGAGTGTGGGGGGCCGTTTGACATTCGCGGCCTTTATAAGGGGATAAGGATTCGTCCTTATTCACCCATGCCTTCTCCTTCCTCTACCCATCCATTCTTGAGCTCCAGCGCCCATGCTCTAGCTTTCCCCGCCCGAGAAAGCACTCCAACCATGTCCAGATCCGGAGGTGGGGGCAAGTGGATGCCTCCTCTGTTAAGAAGAGAGATATCAAGGAGCTCCGAGAGGCTGTATATCTGGCCAAGGAGGTCGTTCACCGACTCCCGGCCAAGGGACAGATCGTCCCTACCCCCGAGCCTCTTGAGAGGGTGGTGTTCCTCGCGCATTTTGTCCGTTGCTACCTCTTGAGCACTGTGTTGGTTTTCCCTTGAAGATGAAAGGGTGATGCAGCAGAGTAGCATAAGTATTTCCCTTAGTTTTTGAGAAACCAAGGTATCAATCCAGTAGGAGGCCACGCACGAGTCCCTCGCACCTACACAAACAAATAAAATCCTCGCAACCAACGCAATAAAGGGGTTGTCAATCCCTTCACGGTCACTTACGAAAGTGAGATCTGATAGATATGATAAGATAATATCTTTGGTATTTTTATGATAAAGATGCAAAGTAAAGAAAGCAAAATAAACGGAAAAGGAAATAGCTTGTTGACGGAAGATTAATATGATGGAAAATAGACCCGGGGGCCATAGGTTTCACTAGTGGCTTCTCTCGAGAGCATAAGTATTACGGTGGGTAAACAAATTACTGTTGAGCAATTGACAGAATTGAGCATAGTTATGAGAATATCTAGGTATGATCATGTATATAGGCATCACGTCCGAGACAAGTAGACCGACTCCTGCCTGCATCTACTACTATTACTCCACACATCGACCGCTATCCAGCATCCATCTAGAGTATTAAGTTCAAAAGAACAGAGTAACGCTTTAAGCAAGATGGCATGATGTAGAGGGATAAACTCATGCAATATGAAATAAACCCCATCTTGTTATCCTCGAGGCAACAATACAATACGTGCCTTGCTGCCCCTACTATCACTGGGAAAGGACACCTCAAGATTGAGCCCGAAGCTAAGCACTTCTCCCATTGCAAGAAAGATTAATCTAGTAGGCCAAACCAAACTGATAATTCGAAGAGACTTGCACAGATAACCAATCATACATAAAAGAATTCAGAGAAGATTCAAATATTGTTCATAGATAAACTTGATCATAAACCCACAATTCTTCGGTCTCAACAAACACACCGCAAAAGAAGATTACATCGAATAGATCTCCACAAGAGAGGGGCAGAACTTTGTATTGAGATCCAAAAAGAGAGAAGAAGCCATCTAGCTAATAACTATGGACCCGAAGGTCCAAAGTAAACTAATCACACTTCATCGGAGAGGCTATGGTGTTGATGTAGAAGACCTTCGTGATCGATGCCCCCTCCGGCGGAGCTCCGAAAAAGGCCCCAAGATGGGATCTCACGGGTACAGAAAGTTACGGCGGTGGAATTAGGGTTTTGGCTCCGTATCTGGTAGTTTGGGGGTACGTAGGTATATATAGGAGGAAGAAGTACGTCGGTGGAGCAACGTGGGCCCCATGAGGGTGGAGGGCGTGCCTGGGGGGGGGGGGTAGGAGCACTCCCTACCTCGTGCCTTGCTGGTTGCTTTCTTGACGTAGGGTCCAAGTCCTCTGGATCATGTTCGTTCCGAAAATCACGTTCCTGAAGGTTTCATTCCGTTTGAACTCCGTTTGATATTCTTTTTCTGCGAAACTCTGAAATAGGCAAAAAATAGCAATTCTGGGTTGGGCCTCTGCTTAATAGGTTAGTCCCAAAAATAATATAAAAGTGTATAATAAAGCCCAATAATGTCCAAAACAGGATATAATATAGCATGGAACCATCAAAAATTATAGATACGTTGGAGACGTATCAAGCACCCCCAAGCTTAATTCCTGCTCGTCCTCGAGTAGGTAAATGATAAAAACAGAATTTTTGATGTGGAATGCTACTTGGCATAATTTCAATGTAATTCTATTAATTGCGGTATGAATATTCAGATCCGAAAGATTCAAGACGAAAGTTCAATATTGACATAGAAATAATAATACTTCAAGCATACTAACTAAGCAATTATGTCTCTTCAAAATAACATGGCCAAAGAAAGTTATCCCTTCAAAATCATATAGTCTGGCTATGCTCCATCTTCACCACACAAATTATTTAAATCATGCACAACCCCGATGACAAGCCAAGCAATTGTTTCATACTTTTGGTGTTCTCAAACTTTTTCAATCTTCATGTAATACATGAGCGTGAGCCATGGACATAGCACTATATGTGGAATAGAATGGTGGTTGTGGAGAAGACAAAAAGGGAGAAGATAGTCTCACATCAACTAGGCGTATCAACGGACTATGGAGATGCCCATTAATAGATATCAATGTGAGTGAGTAGGGATTGCCATGCAACAGATGCACTAGAGCTATAAGTATATGAAAGCTCAACAAAAAGAACTAAGTGGGTGTGCATCAAACTCGCTTGCTCACGTAGACCTAGGGCATTTTGAGGAAGCCCATCATTGGAATATACAAGCAAAGTTCTACAATGAAAAATTCCCACTAGTATATGAAAGTTATAACATAGGAGACTCTCTATCATGAACATCATGGTGCTACTTTGAAGCACAAGTGTGGAAAAAGGATAGTAGTATTGTAACTTTTTATATTTTTTTGGGCCTTTCTCTTTTTCTGGGACAATACTCTATGAATGATGATCATCACACTTATATTTATTTACAACTCAATGATTACAACTCGATACTAGAACAAAGTATGACTATATGAATGCCTCCGGCGGTATAGCGGGGTCGCAATGATGCATGAGTGACTTGTACGAAAAAATTAACGGTGGCTTTGCCACAACTAAAATGTCAACTACATGATCATGCAAAGCAATATGACAATGATGGAGCGTGTCATAGTGAACGAAACGGTGGAAAGTTGCATGGCAATATATCTCGAAATGGCTATGGAAATGCCGTGATAGGTAGGTATGTTGGCTGTTTTGAGGAAGGTATATGGTGGGTGTATGATACCGGTGAAAGGTGCGCGATATTAGAGAGGCTAGCAATGGTGGAAGGGTGAGAGTGCGTACAATCCATGGACTCAACATTAGTCATAAGAAATCACATACTTATTGCAAAAATCTATTAGTTATCAAAGAAAAGTACTACGCGCATGCTCCTAGGCGGGTAGATTGGTAGGAAAAGACCATCGATCATCCCCGACCGCCACTCATAAGGAAGACAATCAATAAATAATTCATGCTCCAACTTCTTTACATAATGGTTCACCATACGTGCATGCTACAGGAATCACAAACTTCAACACAAGAATTTCTCAAATTCACAACTACTCAACTAGCACGACTCTAATATCACCATCTCCATATCTCAAAACAATTATCAAGTATCAAACTTCTCATAGTATTCAATACACTCATAAGAAAAAAAATATTAATCTTGAAGGCCTAACATAATTAAAGCAAATTACCACGCTGTTTTGTAGGACTCTCAAAATAATCTAAGTGAAGCATGAGAGAACAATAGTTTCTATAAAACAAATCCACCACCGTGCCCTAAAAGATATAAGTGAAGCACTAGAGCAAAAACTATATAACTCAAAAGATATAAGTGAAGCACATAGAGTATTCTAACAATTTCCAAATCATGTGTGTCTCTCTCAAAAGGTGTGTACAGCAAGGATGATTCTGGAAAACTAACAAATAAAGACTCAAATAATACAAGACACTCCAAGCAAAACACATATCATGTGGTAAATAAAAATATAGCTCCAAGTAAAGTTACCGATGAAAGTAGACGAAAGAGGGGATGCCTTCCGGGGCATCTCCAAGCTTTGGCTTTTAGGTGTCCTTAGATTATCTTGGGCTGCCATGGGCATCCCCAAGATTAGGCTCTTGCCACTCCTTTTTCCATAATCCATCAAATCTTTTAACCAAAACTTGAAAACTTCACAACACAAAACTTAAAGTAGAAAATCTCGTGAGCTCCGTTAGCAAAAGAAAACAAAACGCCATTTCAAGGTACTGTGATGAACCCATTATTTATTTATATTGGTGTTAAACCTACAGTATTCCAACTTCTCTATGGTTTATAAACTATTTTACTAGCCATAGATTCATCAAAATAAACAAACAACACACGAAAAACAGAATCTGTCAAAAACAGAACAGTCTGTAGTAATCTGTAGCTAACGCAAGTTCTGGAACCCCAAAAATTCCAAAATTAATTGCTGGACATGAGGAATTTATCCATTAATCATTTTCAAAAAGAATTAACCAAATAGCACTTTCCAAATAAAAATGGCAGCAATTCTCGTGAGCACTAAAGTTTCTGTTTTTTACAGCAAGATTAAAAAGACTTTCCCCAAGTCTTCCCAACGGTTCTACTTGGCACAAACACTAATTAAACACAAAAAACACAAACAAAACAGAGTGTAGATAAATTATTTATTACTAAACAGGAGAAAAAAATCAAGAAATGAAAATAAATTTGGGTTGCCTCCCAACAAGCGCTATCGTTTAACGCCCCTAGCTAGGCATAAAAGCAAGGATAGATCTAGGTAGCTTTAGTTGGTAATTCTTTAATGAGACATCTATCACCCTTAAGAGTTTCTTTCCTTTTATCAATTATCAAACTTCTAGGCACAAAATCAAAACAATCATTAGTAGAAAACGGTTCCTTAATGATAGCAAAAAGATTGGGATGAATACTTATAGATTTGAGATCCGCAGTTTCCTTGCTAGAGGATTTACCCTTATTTTTAGGAACATACATAAGCTTGGCAATTTTAGTTGGAGGACTTGGAGTATTATTTACGGAAGAAAAAGCGGTTCCCAAGTTGGTAATGCTACCCTCAAGTTTATCGATTCTAGTGGAATCCTCATTTATTCTTTCATTAACTATGGGTTCCTTCTCCTTAATATTTTTCAAAGTGACTCCTACTTTAGATCCATATTAAGTAATTTGGTTGTGGATATTTTTATCCAAATTTTCGATTAACTCTACGGTAGCAATCTTATTTTCAACAATTTCAAGTTTTTGCATTACATGCTCCAAAGTTAACATAGTTCCATTAACCAAAAGAGGGGGTTTGCCAAACAAATCTATCATAGCATTATAGGAATCAAAAGTGTGGCTAACCAAGAAATTCCCTCCGGTAATGGTATCAAGGACATATCTGTGCCAAGGAGTAGTGCCTACATAAAAATCGCGGAGAAGAATGGAAGTAGATCGCTTTCTGGTAGATCTATTTTGAGCATTGCAAATTCTATACCAAGCGTCTTTTAGATTTTCTCCTTCCCTTTGCTTAAAATTAAGAACTTCATTTTCGGGAGACAATGGAGAAGATAGGGGACTAGCCATAACGACAAGCAAGCAATCCAACACACAAGAAAACAAGAGACGGGCAAAAGGAGGCAAATAGAGAAAGAGAAGGAGGACGGAGAGAGAGGGTGAATAAAACGGCAAGGGTGAAGTGGGGGAGTGGAAAACGAGAGGCAAATGGAAAATAATGTAATGCGGGAGATAAGGGTTTGTGATGGGTACTTGGTATGTTTACTTTTGCGTAGACTCCCCGGCAACGGTGCCAGAAATCCTTCTTGCTACCTCTTGAGCACTGCGTTGGTTTTCCCTTGAAGAGGAAAGGGTGATGCAGCAAAGTAGCGTAAGTATTTCCCTTAGTTTTTGAGAACCAAGGTATCAATCCAGTAGGAGGCCACGCGCGAGTCCCTCGCACCTACACAAACAAATAAAATCCTCGCAACCAACGCAATAAAGGGGTTGTCAATCCCTTCACGGTCACTTACGAAAGTGAGATCTGATAGATATGATAAGATAATATTTTTGGAATTTTTATGATAAAGATGCAAAGTAAAGAAAGCAAAATAAACGGAAAAGGAAATAGCTTGTTGACGGAAGATTAATATGATGGAAAATAGACTCGGGGGGCATAGGTTTCACTAGTGGCTTCTCCCGGGAGCATAAGTAATACGGTGGGTAAACAAATTACTGTTGAGCAATTGATAGAATTTAGCATAGTTATGAGAATATCTAGGTATGATCATGTATATAGGCATCACGTCCGAGACAAGTAGACCGACTCCTGCCTGCATCTACTACTATTACTCCACACATCGACTGCTATCCAGCATGCATCTAGAGTATTAAGTTCAAAAGAACAGAGTAACGCTTTAAGCAAGATGACATGATGTAGAGGGATAAACTCATGCAATATGAAATAAACCCCATCTTGTTATCCTCGATGGCAACAACACAATACGTGCCTTGCTGCCCCTACTGTCAGTGGGAAAGGACACCGCAAGATTGAACCCAAAGCTAAGCACTTCTCCCATTGCAAGAAATAGCAATCTAGTAGGCCAAACCAAACTGATAATTCGAAGAGACTTGCAAAGATAACCAATCATACATAAAAGAATTCAGAGAAGATTCAAATATTGTTCATAGCTAAACTTGATAATAAACCCACAATTCATCGGTCTCAACAAACACACCGCAAAAGAAGATTACATCGAATAGATCTCCACAAGAGAGGGGGAGAACTTTGTATTGAGATCCAAAAAGAGAGAAGAAGCCATCTAGCTAATAACTATGGACCCGAAGGTCTGAAGTAAACTACTCACACTTCATCGGAGAGGCTATGATGTTGATGTAGAAGCCCTCCGTGATCGATGCCCCCTCCAGCGGAGCTTCGGAAAAGGCCCCAAGATGGGATCTCACGGGTACAGAAAGTTACGGCAGTGGAATTAGGGTTTTGGCTCCGTATCTGGTAGTTTGGGGGTACGTAGGTATATATAGGAGGAAGAAGTATGTCAGTGGAGCAACGTGGGCCCCACGAGGGTGGAGGGTGCGCCTGGGGGGTAGGCGCGCCCCCTACCTTGTGCCCTCCTGGTCGCTTTCTTGACGTAGGGTCCAAGTCCTCTGGATCATGTTCGTTCCAAAAGTGTTACCGAAGGTTTCATTCCGTTTGGACTCTGTTTGATATTCTTTTTCTGCGGAACTCTGAAATAGGCAAAAAAACAACAATTCTGGGCTAGGCCTCTGGTTAATAGGTTAGTCCCAAATGTAATATAAAAGTGTATAATAAAGCCCAATAATGTCCAAAACAGGATATAATATAGCATGGAACAATCAAAAATTATAGATGCGTTGGAGACGTATCATCCGCGGGCTGGTATTCCCTCTCCACCCATTTGTCTGCGGACTGATGTTTTACTACGGGTTGGACTTCCATGATCTAGCCCCCAACTTCATCCTCAACATCTTAGCATTTATAGTCATGTGCGAGGCCTTTCTCCGCATCCCGCCTCACTTCGGCCTATGGTTGAAGACCTTGAACGTGAAGCCGAAGGTGGTGAGCGGCCAACAAGCAGAGTGCGGAGGTGCCATGGTGGGAAAGATGCCCAATATCACCTGGCTTGAAGGCTCCTTTGTGGATACGGTGAAGGGATGGCAATCGGGGTGGTTCTACATCACCGAGCCGTGCGACACCAACTGGGTGGTGGCCCCCGAATGCCGATCCGGAGTTCCGATGCGGCTCACCTCCTGGCAAGAGAAGGGCCTGACCTGGGGATCTTCGAACAAGCTGACTGGGCTCCAGACGTGCATCCAGGACATGATAACCAAGAAGATCAAGCTTGTCAATGTGATCCAGGTTATGCTCATCCGCGGGATCCTTCCATGCCAATGCCGAACCTCTATTTGTGGGATTTCGATCCGACCAAGCATCAGACGCTGCTAGAGCTCTTTGGCACGGTGCACGAAGACATCCGAAAAGTGCTCTTCAAGGCCGGCGATACACCGCTGCCTACGACCAAGGATCGTGGGCTTAGCTTAAAGCGTCAGGCTAATTCGGTAAGCTCTTTCATGATTTCAAGGCATAGCTTTTACTGGCATATTTTGAGGAAGGAGTCTAAGCCTTCCTATGAATTTATTTTAGGCCTGGACCAACATAGCGAGGCGGATTAATTGTCCAGCTCCGCTACCCGAAGATGAGGAAACTCCACTCCTGAAGAAGATGCTGTTTCCGGCGCCTTATGATGTGCCGGAGAAGAAGTCCAAGAAGACGACTAAAGGGACCAGGAGTGGCCTTCGCCGAAAGGGTGCTTCAGACCTATCGTCCGAAGACGAGACTGACTCTTTGGCCACTGAAGACGACGATGAGGAGGAGGAAGAAGGCGGCTCCCCCCTGAGGGGGGGGGGGGAAGAAAAGGGGGGCCTCCATGAATCTGGAGGTGAAGGCGCCCAAGAGTGGGAAGGGCTCCCTTGCGGATAACTCCACATGGGACGTTGATAGCAGTCCGGAGCAAATGCCCCGGACCAAGCCTCAAGCTGCCTCGTAAGTACCAAAAACCTTATGCACCTTCCAATACCTGGCCTTTTCAGTTTATGATATTAATATGTTTAAATTATGCCATTACAGTCCGGCCCGCGACGGCTCCCCGCGATCCTCGACAGAGGGTTCGCTAGACTCAAAGGAGATGGCTAGCATGTCTCCGCCGCCCGCTCACTCTATCTCGCCCAAGGGTGATGACGAGGTGGTGTCCCAAAGGACCTTCCCAGACCGGGGGAGATTCCGGAAATCGTCAGGGTGGCGCCCCAGGATGACTCCTCGGCTGCCGGACACATGGGGGAAAAAGCCCATTGGGGACTGGTGATGGGGGCCAAGTTCCATTTGGCCCTTAGCCGGACACCATTCCGGAGACCTTCATGGCTCTGGAGTCCAGCGAACGGCCTTCCCCAATAGGAGGAGGTATGCCTGTTCCATCGGTGACCTCTGTCCACCCAGAGGCATCGGATAATCTGCTGGAAACGCTGCGAGGCGCCTCCATTGTGGATGAACACCATGTCCTTATGGGTATAGTGATCGAAAAGGTTCAGTCCGCCAAAAGCGGACTGACCAAGGCCTGCGCTAGCCTTTTAACAGGCTTTGAGGGTAATAATTGTAGAAATAATATCATAGTGTGGACAGTAGCCCCTGATGCTCTGTTCGGTGTTCGGAAAGAAAAAGCCGAACAGAGGATCAAAACAATTTTTGCAGGAGTCTAACATAAGATGTCTATGTGAATAAGCAGGCGTCGCTGCTGGTTGCTGCCACTCATACTGCAGAGGTCTTCAGCCTAAAGCAGAGCCTGGAGCAAGCCAACGAAGTGCTCAGCCTCATAAAGAAGCAGCTGGAGGACAGCCAAGGTATGGAGTAACCTGCGCGTATATTTTAGGAAGGATGAATGTTTCGTGCTGACTAAAGCGTCGTGAACTTTGTTAGGGGCCACAACCGAGGTGGAGGCCCTCAAGAAGGCGTTAGCCGAGGCCGAGGACAAAGCGGCCAAGGAACGCGTCACGCGCGAGAAGCACGAGGCCCGGGTCGGCGAGGTCTAGCAAGAGCTCCATGACACCGTCAAGAAGTACGAGTCCTTGGAGCGTGATTCTAAGACGCAAGCGTCCGAACTTGCGAATGCCCGCCGGAGTGCACAAGAGGCTCGAGCCGAGGCCTAGAGCGCCCTTCAGGAGATCCAAGCAGCCAAGAAGATCGCGGCGGGTAAGGATTTCATTATGCAAAGCAAATCTGTGAAGGAAGTGTTCCTTTTACTTACCCGAATTTGGAGCTCTCCAGGGGCGTTTACAGATTTGCCGCGCAGCGTATCAGACGCTGTCGAGTTCTATCGAGCCGAAGAAGGGATTTCTACGGAGAAGCTATTCTGGTCTCAATATCTTGGACCCGAACATTCGGTGTCCTTCAGTGACCAACTGAAATAGTTGGTCGAGCTGCACAAGGCAGCCGAGCTAGCCATGAAGGAGCTGATAGTCCGACTATGGCCTGCCGCGCCGATACCCAGCAGCTACTTCGGACTTGTGAAGCAGCTTGTTGATGCCTGCCCACGGCTTGAGGTTATAAAGCGGTCGGTCTGTATCGAAGGTGCACGGATGGCCTTTGCCCGCGTCAAGACACACTGGGTGAAGATGGATGCCAAGAGGATAATGATCGAGGGGCCGCCTGAGGGCAAGGAGCGCCGCCAACCCGAGTTATATTTTGATGGTGTCCTGGAGGGATCCCGCCTTGTGGCGGAGCAATGTACGAAGGATGTTATATTCCCATGAAAACATTCATATTATCATGTCCTGTAATATGAAACAATGGCTTTATGTAATATAATGCTTGTGATTTTAAAATTTTACCTCCTGTGTGGCCATTTATGAAATCTGAGGGTTGGCCAGTCGTCGGCTTCTGCCCCCACATAGATGGTACAGGGATGTTTGGGATAAATCTAAACACTCTTTACTTCATATTCTGGTCCTTAAAGGAGGTGTTTAGTGCAATGAACAAGGCAATCAGACTATACGGCCTTTACCGCCCTCACTTAGCCATAGGAGTTTGACAATGAAAATTTTGGCGAAGCCCCTGGTATTCGAAAGGCCGAACTTGGGGCGCTACATGAACCTGATCGGATAAGAAACCGATTCCTCGCATAAAGCGGAAAAAACCTCTAAGGATTTGAAACCTCTCGAACAGCTGACCAGCTCGCGCTGCATCATGACAGTCAGTTTTCGACTTTCTCTACTGAGGCGCTCGTCCGGAAGAACCGGGACACAATCACAGTAGTTCTCCCTTTACTACCCTAGCAGATATAGCGGAACGTAAGGTAGTAAGCACAGGAGCCGGGCAACCCAACTATTGACCAAATACATGATTCGGAGCCGATGCATACAATGCTATAAGTTCGGGGTGCCAAACTGCACTGAAAAAGGTCTTCGTACTTTTTTGCCGTACCGCGGGGCATGAAAGCCCCTGGTGAAGTAAAATGTATCAGAGTGTACGTGTGCAATGAGTAATAGATACAAAGGTAAGGAAAAGAGGGAGAATTAAGTAATAAGCTGACGCTACCATTTTTTTACCATTTGTAATGTGATTAATACGTCGAGGCGTACTTGTACAAGTAATGCGATAAGCAAGTAAGGCTATTTAACATGCCATGACCAAGAGCGAGCTGCGTGCGGGTATGTAAAACAGGTATAACAATCGTTAGCAGAGACCACCTGGGGATTCCCTTGTACGCCAAAGCTCCTTGCCTCCTTGGTGTGTCTGACAAACAGGTTGTCGAGAGAAACCTCAAAAAGAGAAAAATCCGAAAGGAAAAGGAAAAGTGTGCAAATCCTAGGGTCGGTCGACCCGCACTGTGGATCGTGATCTAGCTATGCCTCCGTCGATACCCATGGGATTTTGAGTGCATAGTTATCTACGCGCGGTACGAATGCCACGGTTTGATCGGGGAGGCCAAATTGCTAGTTAAGCTCTTGACAAGCCAAGTTGTCTTGCTGCAGAATAGTATGGACTCTTTTAATGGTGTCTGGGGGCTTGGCCGCTGAACTAAGGTTCTACTAGAAAAGGCCACACTGTATTTATGCTGCTAAGGCCGTTGTGTGCTCCTCGGTATGGAGGGAGCATTCCGTATTTCCATTGATTGTTATGATGCCGCGTGGATCGGGCATCTTGAGCTTGAGATAAGCATAGTGAGGTACCGCATTGAATCGAGCGAATGCGGTTCGTCCGAGCAGTGCGTGATAGCCGCTGCAAAAGGGGACGATATCGAAGATTAACTCCTCGCTTCGGAAGTTATCCGGCGATCCAAAGACGACCTCTAGTGTGATTGAGCCCATACAGTGGGCCTCTATGCTTGGTATGACTCCTTTAAAGGTAGTCCTTGTGGGTTTAATCCATGATGGGTTAATGCCCATTTTGCATACTATGTCCTGATAGAGCAGATTGAGGCTGCTGCCACCGTCAATGAGGACTCGCGTTAGGTGGAATCCATCGATGATTGGGTCTAGGACTAGTGCGGCTAATCCGCCATGCTGGATACTGGTCGGATGATCTCGACGGTCTAGGACCCGAGTTCGTCTTTTTTATGAACAGGATTTCGGACATCCCTTTTGAAGGAAGTTTGTATGGGGTATTGTGTTTTGTTCCCGAACACATCCCACTAACTTTAAGATCTTTTGAACATGATCTTCAACATCATGCTGGTGTCAAACCAGTCCGGCAATATTGCTCCACGGCTGCCGACCTGCGCTAGACACGTCGTCACTTTGTTGAGCCGAGCTCAACTTCTTCGGATCATCATCTCGGCAAGCCGAACAAGAGTCCGGCATCGTGAAGGATAAATCATCACCAACATCGCCGCCCCATGGATTACACGGAGCGGGCATACCGGCATCGCCGCACGGTTGCTTCATCAAGCCGGCATCGACCACGTCATGACCTGCATCGGCAGGGCCGCACTATTGCTTCTTCAAGCTGGTGTCCATCACGCCGACCTACTTCGACTCATCGGCTGACATCGAGGCTTCGACATCTTGGCTGAACCGGGGGCTTCGCCATCTCTTCATCAACCTACTCCGGACACTTCGGCGTCACTAGCCGACCAGCTCCGTCACGTTAGCTGGGCCGAGGGCTTTGCCTTGGCGAGCCAACCTGTGCCAGCATTGCCATGCCGTCGTTTTATCGCCCATCAGGCAATGGGTGTGCGGATCGAGTCCCAATTTTGGGAATCACCTTCCTTCATATCGCTACAACAAATAAACCAGGTGCTATTAATCCCGGTATTTTTTGCTTGTTTGGGTTCATTTTTCCCAAAGAATTATTACTCTGGTTTGTCCATCATATGTACACAGGTCTATCAAATGGTGGCCGCATTGACGACAGTCGCATGGTGGTTCGGTTAGTTTTCGTACATAGTCCGGCGAACGCCGCACCCGGAGCTCGGACCGACCTGCGAATTCAGGCTTTGCCACGCCTTTACCGCATCACGCCGACGCCCTGCATCGACATTGACTTCGGCGCCAGGCCATATTTCTTTTATTACTCACTTTGCATAAATTATTTATTATGCAACGATTTTTTTAATTATCATTATTACTATTATCTCCGGTTTGCACTATTTTTTGTGCACGGGAAATGATCCGGGGACTTCGGCGTCACTCTGTCGGTCTGCATTGACCGTGCTATGTCACCACTTCGCCGAGCTCTCCGCTCCGCCACCTCGGGACCGGCTTGGGGGATGGAACCTTGCCCCGCATCAAGCTCGGACCGCGTCATCAATACCGAACACATTAACCAGCTAAGTCGCTTTCATGCTCAAAGCTTTAATTTCTAACTTGTGTTCGGTTCGACCAAGCATTATACTTTTTGGAAAAAAGTTGCTTGTAAAAAATTTCCTTGTCCAAACTTTCTTTGTGACGCATAAATTCAAATACCCAATTCATTTGGGGGCTTTCTTCATGAAGCTTTTCCTCTTTCATATGATTATACTTGTATGGCTTCGTTCCTTGTTCATGTATTACGCCACAATATGCACCATATTGACTTAAGCGATTTGCAAGCTGGGTTGCCTCGCTCCTGTGTTTACCCCTACGTTCCCGATTGTTCGGCTAGGGAGTAAAGGGAGCACCTCTGCGATTGTCACGATTGGGTCACCCGAGCCGGACCTCAGACTGGGTGAAGCCGAAAGCTAGCGCTCTTATAGTTTTCAATGATGGTCGGCACACAACGGAACTCATGAGTACAAAAATCCTATTGCACAAGTCTCATAACAACAATGAGCACCAAAGAAAGGTATCGGTGGGGGTACTATTTTCTTCGAAGATGCTTCTTACACTTCGCAGTAATATAGCATAAGTTCCCTGAGCGCGCTTTGTCTGTTATAGCCTTATGGCCTGATTGCCTGGTTATTGGAAACACCGTCGATATTCTCGCCAGATGGAGTACATAACACTTTTCGGTCCTTGACCGAAGAGGGAGAAGCCGACGGTCGGTTAAGACGCATTTAAAGTTCGGTTGAACATAGATATGATATAAGTACTTCGGTACATGCAATCATTCTTTTACCCAAGTCACTTGGGGGCTCTTAAATTTATATGAGCCATTTTATGGTAAGTGTTCTTCTTCTTAGTCATTGCAAAGTTTTATTATTATTATTATCTATCACTCCTTTTTTTCGACATGAGCGTGTGGTCACTAGCCGGGGAGCCTAATTTCTCTCTCAAAGCCGCTAGAGTTTAGTTTGCTAAACTGGCCTAATGAGAAGTACTCCGCCCTCGGGATAGGAGGTTGAAGTCGTAGGCTGACCCGCTTGAAGTCTTGAGATAGGATGTATCATGTTAAAGCACGACAGAAGCACTTCTTTTCCTAAGGCCAATTTTCGGATTGGCACCGAACACTTGATCGTGTTCGGACGTCAAGTTTTTACTGACGTTTTTTGATTTTCCAAGCTTATGGCACTTTTAAACTATTTGTGTGTTTTCAGCACAAGTCTCGCAGTGCAACGTCGGACACCTTTAGAGATTCGGCAAAAACATTCTCGGATATTGCTATATATGCATCGGTTTCGAATTGTGTCTTCGGTCAATAGTTGGGTTGCCCGGCTCCTGCGCTTGCCTCCTACGTTCCGCTTTGTTCGGCTAGGTGTGCAAAGGGAGAACCACTGCGATTGTGCTTCCAGCTCGCATGGTTAAGCACCTCAGTGGAGAAAGCCGAAAACTGACTGTCACAATAAGCGTAAACTGGTCAGCGATCCGATGACGGTGTTAAATGATGGGCCATTCATAACAATGGCAGAAGCTGTCACATCCCTAGTTGCTGGTAGTGCTCTAGGCTAGCTCATGTGTGCATCATGTTTAAATTCTGAAAATTTGAACTGAGGAATTCAGAAGCCTCAAAACTTAAATAAAAGAGGGGCAAGAAACCCTAAAATTGCAATCAGTAAATCCAAAATGCCCTAGAAATAGCTCTGACAATTTTGGCAAGAGTTATAAATCAAACCAAAATTTTGGGACATTTCTAAGGAATTATTGGGCTCTGATTTTAAATCAATATTTTATTTGAATTTGGAGTTATATTCATAATATATAATGAATATATTTTCAAATGACCTGAGATATTTTTATTATGTGTGGAGAAGTCCATTAGGTGACTTAAAAATATCCAGGGAAGTTTAGGCACTGTTTTCAAATTCTGTTTGAATTAAAATTCAGTGCCAATTAAATAAAACAGAACAAAAATAGAAAACAGTAAATAAAAAAAGAGAGAGAGAGAGAAGCCCAGCTTACCTGGCGCCACGAACCGGCCCAGCTTTGCCCCCCCCCATCGCTGGCCCAGCTGGTGGCCCAGCCCACCACCGCAAACCCCCTCGCCGCTCGTCGTCTTCCTCTGCCAGTAGGCAGAGGCGAGGCGTGGCGCGCGCCCGAGAGCCCCGACGCCACCTCCTGCTTCGCGGCCCTCCTAGCGACCCCACGACGCCGCCCCACGCTCCCTCTCGCTTTCCCCTCCTCTCCCTGGATCTCACTCTCTCCCCGAGCTCGTCTCTCTCCCTCTCTCTCCCGAACCCGAGCACTATCGCCGCCGCCGACGAACACCACCCCGGCCATCGCCTCCCCCTCGTCCCCTCGAGCAGTCCACGAGCTCCGCCGTGCCGCCCTCGCCCTCCCCGCCGTCACACGCGACCGGAGAAGCCCCGAAGCGCCGCCCCGACGTTCTTCCCCTCCTCGGACCCGCCGATCGCTGTCGCCGAATTCGCCGCCGACAGGACGCCCCCGAGCCCGCTGACCACCTCTCCCTCTCCACGGTGAACTCCTCTTCCTCTCCCCCTAGCCCCGTGTTTGTTCGGCCTCCGTAGCCGCCGTTTCCACCTCACCGGAAACTCCCCGCCGCCGGCCATGGCGCCGCCGTGGCCAGGGCCACCCCAGCTGGCGCCCGAGCATGCTACCAAGTTCGCCGCCCTCCCAGGAGCCTGCAGCGCCCTTCCGTTTCCCCTCTAGTGCACCGCAGCGTCGAGCCCGAGCTCGCCCGAGCTCCGGCGGCCGCCTAGGTCGCCGTCGGCACCGATTCCGGCCGCCCCGAGCGCAACTGACTCCACCAAGAGCTTCGGCTCGTCCCCAGCTCCTCCTAGATGCCCTCCGCGGCCCATTTGGTCGCCGGAGTGGCCAAAACCACTCTCGCCGCCGCGTCGGGCTCGCCGGCGGCTAAACGCCGGCAGCCGACTTTGACTTTGACCACGGGTGGGCCCCGGTTGACTCTCCTGAGTCAATGACAGGTGGGGCCCAGCCCTGTTAACTATTAGGATTAGTTTAAATTAATTTTAGTTAAGCTAATCACACTGACACGCGGGACCCACTGTCAGGTTTGACCCGGACCATGTCCCGTTGACCACTGACGTCACACTGACGTCAGGCTGACGCAGTAATTGATTTTCTGGATTTATTATAATTCAGGAAATTCCAGAAAATGCCTAAAACTTCAATAAATCATAGAAAATTAACCGTAACTCCAAATTAAATAATTTATATATGAAAAATTATCAGAAAAATTCAAGGAATCCATCTGTACCATTTTCATGCATGTTAGAACAACTTATAGCTGCTGTTTAGCACAAATCAATTAAAGGGCATTTATTTAATCACATATGGAGTTTGAATTTGAATTTTATATTCAAACCAACTCCATTTAACTTGCTGCTAGTTGCATTAGCTCAAAACACATTCATATTGCCATGTCATAGCATGCATCATACTGTGCATTGCATTGATCGTGTTTCTTCTGTGTTTGCCGGTGCTGTTCCCCCTCGGTAGACGTTGTACCGATGATGTGATCGTTGACACTGATGAAGACTCAATGTTATCTTCAGAAGTGCCAGGCAAGCAAAACCCCCTTGTTCATTCCGATACAATCCTACTCTCTCGCTCCTGCTCTCTTTTACTGCATTAGGACAACACCGATTCATCTGTTACCTGCTGCGGTAGCTGAACCCCTTTATCCTTTGCATGACCTGTCATTGCCACAGTAAATAGATGAAACCCACTAGCATGAGTAGGAGTTGTTTGAGCCCTGTTGTGCCTACTCATTCATGTTTGTTGTCATGCCTGCTACTGCTTAGAGTTGAGTCAGGTCTGATTCATCGGGGATGAATCAGAGGTGTGTGAACATGTCCTACGGTGTGTGAGCTAAGCGTGTGAACACGATTTGGTAAAGGTAGCGGTGAGAGGCCATGTAGGAGTACATGGTGGGTTGTCTCATTGCAGCCGTCCTCAGGAACTGAGTTCTGTGTTCGTGATCCATGATTCAGCTACTACCACGCATTGGGCCCGAAACCAATGGACCCTCTCGGCTTCTTGATCACCCTTGTCCTCTGTCCAGGAGTTGCAGGTAGTTTCTGGTGTTTGTAGTATGCTGGAGGCCGTGCGCAGCGCTGACCGTAGGGGTGGGCTGTGATGCGGTAGGCACGTGGCCGGGTAAACCGGGCGCCCGTTTGGTGTCACGGAACCCTGTTCACATCGTTTGGGGCTGTGAGCGAAACTCCGGCCGGATCTCCTCATGGATGGAACCCGAATAGGCGATAAACCTGGACTAGAGACTCGAGTGTTTAGGCAGGCCGTGGCCGACACCCACGTTGGGCTTCCGCTTGAAGGTTGCCGAGTACATGTCGTGTAAACGGCGGTAAGTGGTGAGAGCGTGTGTGAAGAAGTACACCCCTGCAGGGTTAACATCATCTATTCGAATAGCCGTGTCCGCGGAAAAAGGACTTCTGTGTTGCTTATATCAGTTCATAGACAAGTGAAAGTGGATACTTTAAAATGCGCAAGATAAGCATGAGTGCTATGGATGGCGTTCTCGTAGGGAGACGGGAGCGGATCCATAGTGGTGTATTGATATGGTGAATATGTGGACTCGTGTGCGCCACCTCAAAAGAGTTACTTGCAGTCGTAGTTCAGGATAGCCACCGAGTCAAAGCTGGCTTGCTGCAGTCAAACTCCACCATCCCCTTTGTTGATAATGATGCATGTGTAGATAGATCTGATGTAAGTCTTGCTGGGTACATTTGTACTCACGTTTGCCTATTTTATGTTTTGCAGAGAGACTTCAGTCTCACTAGTAGTTCCGCTTGGACTTCGACGTTTAGCTTGATACCTCAGCTACGATCTTGTGCCCTCGGCAGGATCTGATCGATAGTCAGGCTTCTCAGCCTTTTTCATTTATAGATGTCTGTACTCAGACATGATAGCTTCCGTTTGTGCTTTGACTTGTATGCTCTGATTGTTGGGTCATGAGACCCATGTTTGTAATATCTCGCTCCTCGGAGCCTATTGAATAAATTATTTGAGTCGTAGAGTCATGTTGTGATGCCGTGTTGTATTTGCACATATCGAGCATATTGTGTGTATGCTATTGAAATGCTTGGTATGTGTGGGATCTGACCATCTAGTTGTTTATCTTTAGTAGCCTCTCTTACCGGGAAATGTCTCCTAGTGTTTCCACCGAGCCATGGTAGCTTGCTACTGCTCCGGAACACTTAGGCTGGCCGGCATGTGTCCTTCTTCGTTCCTGTGTCTGTCCCTACGGGGAAATGTCACGCGATGAATACCGGAGTCCTGTTAGCCCGCTACAGCCCGGTTCACCGGAGTCCTGCTAGCCCAGTGCTACAGCCTGGATTCACTCGCTGATGACCGACACGTTCGACGCTGGGTCATGGATGCCTGTCCCTGTAAGTTTGTGCCACTTTGGGTTTACGACTAGCCATGTCAGCCCGGGCTCCTTATCATATGGATGCTAGCGACACTGTCATATACGTGTGCCAAAAGGCGCAAACGGTCCCGGGTAAAGGTAAGGCGACACCCGTGGGAATACCGTGCGTGAGGCCGCAAAGTGATATGAAGTGTTACATGCTAGATCTATGTGGCATTGAGTCGGGGTCCTGACAGCGTTGGTATCAGAGCTTGACTGCCTGTAGGATTACCAAGCCAAACTGGTCGAAGTTGAGTCTAGAAATTCTTTAGTTATATAAGGGAATTGATTGTGGGATGGAACGTAAGGCTCTTTTTACTCCTTATACTTTATGCCTTCTGATCTGAGTCATCATCTTCTCTTCTACGGGGATTAAGAACTAGGCTATCTCTTCTTTCTATCAGGATCACGTGTTACTAATCCGTAGACTTATAAGATTGTTGGATTAAGCTTGGGTTCAGTTCCTACTACTTCCGTATGTTAATTGTTGATCTCGAAACCTTGATATTGTGCTTCTGAGTGGTTATGACACCATTTTTTGTGAATGTCTCAAATCTTTTCTGAGCATTTACAGCCGTTATGCTGTCCGAGTCATTCCAGGTTTCTAAATAGTCTGATGCAGTTGCAAAATCCTTTTCCTCTGGTTTCGATGCTCCTTTATGCCAGCTCAATCACACTAATTGTTAAGTTGAGATATTCTATTGCCTTGACAATTATGTTGGAGTTATTATCATGACCCTAGGTGTCTTAGGGAGTCACCTAGTAATCTAGCAATGATTTGTGATCCCAGTGTGATGATCCTGGCCTTTATTCTCGAAAGCATTCCGTGATGCTACTTAGTTAGTAGGCATTTCACTTCTGGGTTTTGAACCCGAGATTCACTCTACCTACTTCATGTTGATAGTAATTGCTAGTGCCTTTAGGATATTAGTAACCTTTGCGATAGTCCTTGAAGTCCGTGGTATCTTCTTCTTCCAAATACCATGAACTACTTATGGCAGAAGTTCCTCGTTGAACTGAAATATCACAACAGGATTATTCTTGATGAGTTCTCCATTATATATTGTGGCTCTGCCAGTTCTACCTTTCTGCATGGGTTATCCGGAAGAAATATGTTGAACTTCGTTCGACATACTAATCTATGCATCCACAACTCAGAAAGTTATATGTTCCTTTGAGTTGTCCCTCTTTAGTTGTCTTCTGACCCTCGTTTATCAATTGATAGTCAAGAGTATGCATGCATTCGTTTATCGATGCCTAATACCCTTGTGGTCCGTCAAGCCATTCTATCGCAGAATGACTAGGAGAAACAAACTCCAGTACCTCTTCCATATCTAGGATTGGGTCAAAGCAATTGTGCTCCGCAGATCAAAATGCCAGCCCAGCTTTTGGTTCTGTTCTACCTTGGAGTATTACCCCCTTTATGTCAGAATTGTCATGAGAACTGCACCAACTCTCATGAATTTTGACGTAGTGATACTTCTCACCATCATTAGTCATTCCTGGCCCTCGTGTTGATGCAACCGGAATACCGACAAATGAATTGTGATGTGTGAAATCAATACTCCCAGCAACCTCGTTGCTTGGTAGTTAAAGAATAATAATTTCATTCTTAGCATGTTGGTTTTCGAATCATCCTTCTAAGACTGATCGTGCTACCTAGTCCTTATTTCGGTGCACCCTTCGATTGATGAGTTAGGATCTTGTCAAGTCCTCACTCATTAGATCATATCGTCTCGCCCTCAAAAGCAAGATTGTTCTCGAGCTTAGTAACATACCGGTGGTTCGTGATTTTCTGAATATCTTCTCAGAAGTGTTACCAGGTTGTCACCTGACCGCTATGTTGAGTTCGTGATCAAGTTGGTTTATTCCTGTAAACCACCCTTTCTCCAAGAATCCGTGTTGGATACCCTGAGCTAGTTGGATAAGCTAAACAACAACCTGGAGAATTGGAAGATAAAAGCTTGCCTGACTTAGTTCGTTCCAAAGGGATATTCTTGTGTAGTGTGTGTTGAAGAAAGATGATATCTTCATCGATTGGTCCCTGTGATCAGTTGTTGGACCTATTGTCTTATCAATCCTTTTATTGAGTATGGGCTACCGTCAAATCAAGTCAGAACCAACGATGTTCGTAATGTTGTCTTACTCGTGGTTGATCCCTCGAGCATACACCATTATATCCTTTGGTCTGACCAATGCTATCACCGTGTTCACATGATGGTGGAAGTCCAGTGATATGGAAATTCCGATGAGTTGTTGTTGAGCCCATCAGTAGCATTTTGTCTCCCCCCATGAATCATGTTGAACATCAATCTAGTGTTGAAAATTTTGTAAGCAAAGCCTTCGTGCTCCGTTCATAGAGTATATGCTTGGATGGAAGAAGTGACTTCCTCTAATTCATGTGCATTTGGTGTAAGTTGCCGCCATGAATTCGAGGAAGATTGTTTTGTTTCCTTTGGAATTATCGCAAGTCAGTCATGCATGTGCGAAGTATTCTATGGTCTGATAGACTGATCATCTTCATTCCATATGTGTATCCTAGCACACCAAGCCACTGACTGATTGTTCAAGGAGAAGGAGTATCTTCATAAGAGCTAATCCGGACTTATGAAAGAACTTCGATATCCTCGCTGATGGTTCCCAACCAGAACTCGGTAGTGTTTAATTATAAGACTGCTACATGGGCATGCTTGTCTGGGACAACGTGTTCACATGTTTGTAGCAGAACCAGCTCATGTTTTGGAGCTTACTATCGTAGTTCATTTCCCGAGAATCTCGCAACGTCATCTCGTCGATTTGTGTTGCAAACTTTCATTTTTCTTCCTAGACTCGATGAGTCTGGAATATCCTGACACCAACCAGATCTGAATCTCAGACAGATATGATGGTTGGAACATTTCCCCAAGAACTATAATATTGGTCCCTCTATAACTGGTGAAGTGGATGTCGTGGCCAGCACCACCCAGCCGAAAGACCTGTTATTGTAGTATCTTGATTGAGGAAGTTGGCCACCTCCCCATAGGGATTTCGTAGGGTTTACTCCCTAGTTGCCCCTATGGATTTTTGTGTTCCCGAAGTCCGACCTTTTTACTTGATGTTTTAGATATCAAACCATATCTATGAATGGGTTACACTAGCACATCAAGGAGAACATTAGAAGCGGAGTGCTAAATGTCTCTCGGTCGATCATCCAGATTTTGTTCCTTGGCTTCGCTAAGGTGAAATCTGAGAAAGTGTTATCCTCCTCTGCATCTGCATCGTCCATCGCTATTCATCATGATAGTATGTTGTGTTGTCAGCACCTTGACATGGATGTTGATGAAACCTTGATGAATATGAAAATGCTCAAGTTCCTGAGAGCACGCACAAGCGCTACGTGTTATCATCGGCTCTAACTGGGATTCCTCTCAGTTTCCTCGGAAATGCTATGACCTTTCAAACCGTGAATTCACTCTCTATTGTTGGGTTCTTCCCCAGTTATCAGAATCATTCCCAGCATTTGCATTCTGTTCCTAGCCTGCACCGCCAATGTGCCATTCTACCATGGGTCTCTTCCATTTCCGGTGATAAGCAAATTCATCCATTGCGTTGTCTTCAACAAGGTAATCCACATCATCCAAGTCCGAGTATGCCATTCTACCGACCCCCTCCAAACGATCGTTGTGAATTGCCTTAGGCTGGTATGAAGAGTTTCAATGATCTTTGAATCAAAATTAATTCTTTTTTCCACTTAAGATAATAATCTACGAATCACCCTCCTCCAGGATGTTTCGTCGTGGTATCATGGCAACTCAACTCCTCGCTACGTTGACAATCGTTTACCACCCTCTTAAGCGTGAAATTGTTGTCTACCTAGTGAACCCTCATCATCTTTTCCACTCCATCCCTCTAGAGGTGTGCTTCGTCTCTCAGCTCGAGAGATGTTGTTATGTCTCATTCCGTGAGTTGTTCGATCTTCGAGAAGATCGACCCTTCTAGAGTCTCCCTCTTCCCTCCATGTCATGTTGACAGGATTTATTAGAGCAAGACGACAAGACAAAGATGGTGTTCAAATCAACGTTCATTTGAAGTGCACCCTGGATCGTGAAGTTTGTGCTAGGTCGCGTTCCCCCTCCACCTTACCCTATGCTTGAATCTCGAGATGAGATTCTTGTTTAGTGGGGGTGAGTTGTCACATCCCTAGTTGCTGGTAGTGCTCTAGGCTAGCTCATGTGTGCATCATGTTTAAATTCTGAAAATTTGAACTGAGGAATTCAGAAGCCTCAAAACTTAAATAAAAGAGGGGCAAGAAACCCTAAAATTGCAATCAGTAAATCCAAAATGCCCTAGAAATAGCTCTGACAATTTTGGCAAGAGTTATAAATCAAACCAAAATTTTGGGACATTTCTAAGAAATTATTGGGCTCTGATTTTAAATCAATATTTTATTTGAATTTGGAGTTATATTCATAATATATAATGAATATATTTTCAAATGACCTGAGATATTTTTATTATGTGTGGAGAAGTCCATTAGGTGACTTAAAAATATCCAGGGAAGTTTAGGCACTGTTTTCAAATTCTGTTTGAATTAAAATTCAGTGCCAATTTAATAAAACAGAACAAAAATAGAAAACAGTAAATAAAAAGAGAGAGAGAGAGAGAGAAGCCCAGCTTACCTGGCGCCACGAACCGGCCCAGCTTTGCCCCCCCCCCCATCGCTGGCCCAGTTGGTGGCCCAGCCCACCACCGCAAACCCCCTCGCCGCTCGTCGTCTTCCTCTGCCAGTAGGCAGAGGCGAGGCGTGGCGCGCGCCCGAGAGCCCCGACGCCACCTCCTGCTTCGCGGCCCTCCTAGCGACCCCACGACGCCGCCCCACGCTCCCTCTCGCTTTCCCCTCCTCTCCCTGGATCTCACTCTCTCCCCGAGCTCGTCTCTCTCCCTCTCTCTCCCGAACCCGAGCACTATCGCCGCCGTCGACGAACACCACCCCGGCCATCGCCTCCCCCTCGTCCCCTCGAGCAGTCCACGAGCTCCGCCGTGCCGCCCTCGCCCTCCCCGCCGCCACACACGACCGGAGAAGCCCCGAAGCGCCGCCCCGACGTTCTTCCCCTCCTCGGACCCGCCGATCGCTGTCGCCGAATTCGCCGCCGACAGGACGCCCCCGAGCCCGCTGACCACCTCTCCCTCTCCACGGTGAACTCCTCTTCCTCTCCCCCTAGCCCCGTGTTTGTTCGGCCTCCGTAGCCGCCGTTTCCACCTCACCGGAAACTCCCCGCCGCCGGCCATGGCGCCGCCGTGGCCAGGGCCACCCCAGCTGGCGCCCGAGCATGCTACCAAGTTCGCCGCCCTCCCAGGAGCCTGCAGCGCCCTTCCGTTTCCCCTCTAGTGCACCGCAGCGTCGAGCCCGAGCTCGCCTGAGCTCCGGCGGCCGCCTAGGTCGCCGCCGGCACCGATTCCGGCCGCCCCAAGCGCAACTGACTCCACCAAGAGCTTCGGCTCGTCCCCAGCTCCTCCTAGATGCCCTCCGCGGCCCATTTGGTCGCCGGAGTGGCCAAAACCACTCTCGCCGCCGCGTCGGGCTCGCCGGCGGCTAAACGCCGGCAGCCGACTTTGACTTTGACCACGGGTGGGCCCCGGTTGACTCTCCTGAGTCAATGACAGGTGGGGCCCAGCCCTGTTAACTATTAGGATTAGTTTTAATTAATTTTAGTTAAGCTAATCACACTGACATGTGGGGCCGGCCTGTTAATTAGGCTAGGATTAGTGTTAACTAAATATTAGTTAGTTTAGTAGACACTGACAATGGGCCCCAGGCCGCTAACTAAATTAGATTAGTTAGGTTAGTCACTGACGGATGGGACCCACAGGTCAGTTTGACCTGGACGGCGCCCGTTGACCTTCATGCCAACGTCATGCTGACGCAATAATTCCTTTCTGGAATTTAAATAAATCTTAAATGATTTAATATTTTCAGAAAATAGCTAAAACTTCAATAAATCATAGAAATTCAACCGTAACTCCAAATTAAATAATTTATATATGAAAAATTATCAGAAAAATTCAAGGAATCCATCTGTACCATTTTCATGCATGTTAGAACAACTTATAGATGCTGTTTAGCACAAATCATACTAATGGCATTTAAATATCCACATATGGAGTTTGAATTTGAATCTTGGATTCAAACCAACTTCATTTAATCTGGTTTTAGGTGCATTAGCCCAAAACACATTCATATTGCCATGTCATAGCATGCATCATATTGTGCATTGCATTGATTGTGTTTTTTCTGTGTTGCCGGTATTTGTCCCCTCTCGATAGACGCGGTACCGACGATGTGATCGTTGACACTGATGAAGACTCAATGTTATCTTCAGAAGTGCCAGGCAAGCAAAACCCCCTTGTTCATTCCGATAAAATCCCACTCTCTCGCTCCTGCTCTCTTTTACTGCATTAGGACAACAGCGACATATTTCTTACTTGCTGCGGTAGCTGAACCCCTTTATCCTTTGCATGACCTGTCATTCCACAGTAATTAGATGAAACCCACTAGCATGAGTAGGAGTTGTTTGAGCCCTGTTGTGCCTACTCATTCATGTTTGTTTGTCATGCCTGCTACTGCTTAGAGTTGAGTCAGGTCTGATTCATCGGGGATGAATCAGAGGCGTGTGAACATGTCCTACTGTGTGTGAGCTAAGTGTGTGAAGACGATTTGGTAAACGTAGCGGTGAGAGGCCATGTAGGAGTACATGGTGGGTTGTCTCATTGCGGCCGTCCTCAGGAACTGAGTTCTGTGTTTGTGATCCATGATTCAGCTACTACCACGCATTGGGCCCGAAACCAATGGACCCTCTCGGCTTCTTAATCACCCTTGTCCTCTGTCCAAGAGTTGCAAGTAGTTTCTGGTGTTTGTAGTATGCTGGAGGCCGTGCGCAGCGCTGACCGTAGGGGTGGGCTGTGATGCGGTAGGCACGTGGCACGGTGTACCGGGCGCCCGTTTGGTGTCTCGGGAACCCTGTTCACATCGTTTGGGGCTGTGAGCGAAACTCCGGCCGGATCTCCTCATGGATGGAACCCGAATAGGCGATAAACCTGGACTAGAGACTTGAGTGTTTAGGTAGGCCGTGGCCGACACCCACGTTGGGCTTCCGCTTGAAGGTTGCCGAGTACATGTCGTGTAAACGGCGGTAAGTGGTGAGAGCGTGTGTGAAGAAGTACACCCCTGCAGGGTTAACATCATCTATTCGAATAGCCGGATTCCTCGGATATGGAAACTTGGACCCCTTGCATAGTTCATAGACAAGTGAAAGTGGATACTCTAAAATACGCAAGATAAGCGTGAGTGCTATGGATGGCGTTCTCGTAGGGAGACGGGAGCGGATCCATAGTGGTGTATTGATATGGTGAATATGTGGACTCGTGTGCGCCACCTCAAAAGAGTTACTTGCAGTCGTAGTTCAGGATAGCCACCGAGTCAAAGCTGGCTTGCTGTAGTCAAACTCCACCATCCCCTTTGTTGATAATGATGCATGTGTAGATAGATCTGATGTAAGTCTTGCTGGGTACATTTGTACTCACGTTTGCCTATTTTATGTTTTGCAGAGAGACTTCAGTCTCACTAGTAGTTCCGCTTGGACTTCGACGTTTAGCTTGATACCTCAGCTACGATCTTGTGCCCTCGGCAGGATCTGATCGATAGTCAGGCTTCTCAGCCTTTTTCATTTATAGATGTCTGTACTCAGACATGATAGCTTCCGTTTGTGCTTTGACTTGTATGCTCTGATTGTTGGGTCATGAGACCCATGTTTGTAATATCTCGCTCCTCGGAGCCTATTGAATAAATTATTTGAGTCGTAGAGTCATGTTGTGATGCCGTGTTGTATTTGCACATATCGAGCATATTGTGTGTATGCTATTGAAATGCTTGGTATGTGTGGGATCTGACCATCTAGTTGTTTATCTTTAGTAGCCTCTCTTACCGGGAAATGTCTCCTAGTGTTTCCACCGAGCCATGGTAGCTTGCTACTGCTCCGGAACACTTAGGCTGGCCGGCATGTGTCCTTCTTCGTTCCTGTGTCTGTCCCTACGGGGAAATGTCACGCGATGAATACCGGAGTCCTGTTAGCCCGCTACAGCCCGGTTCACCGCAGTCCTGCTAGCCCAGTGCTACAGCCTGGATTCACTCGCTGATGACCGACACGTTCGACGCTGGGTCATGGATGCTTGTCCCTGTAAGTTTGTGCCACTTTGGGTTTACGACTAGCCATGTCAGCCCGGGCTCCTTATCATATGGATGCTAGCGACACTGTCATATACGTGTGCCAAAAGGCGCAAACGGTCCCGGGTAAAGGTAAGGCGACACCCATGGGAATACCGTGCGTGAGGCCGCAAAGTGATATGAAGTGTTACATGCTAGATCTATGTGGCATTGAGTCGGGGTCCTGACAGAAGCATTTACGGCTTGACCTCGACTGTCGCTGAACACTACCGGGGGCTATTAACTGGCCTCCGAAACTAAATCCTCGATATTTTGCTCTTACATTGGAGCTGAGGTTTCATGATCATGCTTAGCATGACAACCCAAAGAAAGGAACCGATAGAGGGACTATTTTCTTTGGAAGACATTTCTTCTGTTAAACAGTAATATAACATATCTCTCTACGTACCTTTGTGTATAAAACCGTGTGGCCAGATTGCCTTGTTTGTCATAAATATTTGCCCTCATAAAGGCTTTATAAAGTAGGACAAACACTCCTCGGCTACTGGCCGAGGAGGTGGAAGCCGATGGTCGGTCAACAAAGTTTTGTACAATGCGGATCCGAGCATTAATGATGTAAAGTACTTGGATACATAGAGTCATTACACATAGTTTGTGATTTTACTATGGATATTGATCCTTAATTCGGCCACTCGTGCCCGCATTAAGGCTCGGGGGCTACTGGGCCTCGGGCTTATTATTTACAAATATTAAAGGGGCACATCGATCCCCTGATCTGGTGTTGCCACCCGACCAGTGTCTCGGGGGGTACTGCATTGCCTGTCCAATGCAGAAAATTTTATGTGCAATATAGTTTCCGAGGAGATTTTGATCCTCAGGTTGGTCGGCCGCACCCAACCCGAGTCTCGAGGACTGAGCGCGCCGCTTTTAGTGTCCCGAAGTATTCTGCCGAGCTAGGACTTGATCCTCAGGCTGATTTTGCAAATCAACCTGAGTCTCAACGGCTATTGGGATCAGCGGTCTTACATCATCCTTCAGGTGCATCTTGGGTTTTAAACCGATACACACCTTGAGGGCTACTGGCTATGTATCTCGGCAGAGAATAAATTGCACCAATCAAAAAATATTGACAAAAAATTGGCCCACAGTCGGGGTGGTGCACCACCTCGGAAGCAGTCCGGCATAAAGCTCGGGCGCTAGTGGCTGGCTCTATAGAGGGCATTTCCGGTATTAAGCTTGGCTAAACTCCTTCAAACTTCTTTGAACCAAGGTGATTTACGACACCTCGGATATAGTCCGGCGTTGGAGCTCGGATACAGTCCGGCGTTGGATCTCGGATATACAGTCCGGCGTTGGAGCTCAGATACATAGTCCGGCGTTGGAGCTCGGATACATTCCGGCGTTAGAGCTGGGAAGCGGTCCGGCGTTGGTGCTCGGTTGCAAAAGATACCTCGAATACAGTCCGGCATTGGAGCTCGGACACAAGAGGACGTTGCCGCCCGGGAACAACTTCAAACCCGAGGTGTGGCATAAAAATAACAAGGCATTGGTAAAGGCCGGAAACTTAAAGGGGCTCCTCGGATACCCGACGTGTAAACTCGTCGAATGCATTTCGGCGATCCTCAAGATCGAAGATAAAGAAGATTTGTTGAACCAGTTTTCAAGACCGACGACCGAAGATGAAGAACAGTTCGGGAGAATCGAGGAGCGTCCCTAACTTGAAGACCGGTTCAGGGCGCTACTGACGGTGTCCTGGACTAGGGGGTACTCACCACGTCGTCTCCCGATCTATTAGATTGGGCCGAGGCCCCCCATGGCCGTATACTCATGGGCCAGTTCGGACAGCTGCTGCATACAAGGAAGATTCCACAAAGACTTGGCGATCAAGACAAGGACTTCTCCCCACCGGCGTATTCGTCTAGGACTCTTGTTAACCTAGGCCTCTGGTGCATTATATAAACCAGGGCCAGGCTAGTTGATAGAACATACAGAACAACAATCATACCATAGGCTAGCTTCTAGGGTTTAGCCTCTCCGATCTCATGGTAGATCAACTCTTGTACTACCCATATCATCAATATTAATCAAGCAGGACGTAGGGTTTTACCTCCATCAAGAGGGCCCGAACCTGGGTAAAACTTCATGTCCCTTGCCTCCTGTTACCATCCTACCTAGACGAACAGTTCGGGACCCCCTACCCGAGATCCGCCAGTTTTGACACCGACAGGTATGATGACCATGGATTGAATTTTGGGGCGACTGGCTCTATCGCATAGACGTCCCTTAGTGCACGCTGGCGCTCCCTCTTGGGGATCTGTGTAGCATATATCATGTTCACCGTTTTGACTTGAGGGGGAAACTTCTTCTGTCCCCCTATGGTTGGATGCAAGGGCTCCTCGTCATCGTCCTCGCTCTGCGATCCCTTTTCCTTATTCTCGGCGTTTAACTTGCCAGCTTGCTTAAAAACCCAACAATCTCTGTTAATATGATTGGCTGGTTTGTGCGGGGTGCCATGGATTTGGCACATACGGTCAAGTATGTGGTCCATGCTGGATGGCCCCTGATTGTTTCTTTGATACGAATTTTTCCGCTGACCGGACTTGGAGCCGCTGAATCTGATGTTTACAATAGTTTCATCGGTGTTATCGCCATTGCTTCGGCGTTTGTGTCTGCTGCGTCGGAGCTTGATATTGCTGTTTTTGGCCTCGGAGGGGCCTGCCTCGCTCGCCGTATTTTTACTACAAGCCAGCCAGCTGTCCTCACCTGCACAAAAGTGGGTCATGAGGGTTGTGAGGGCGGCCATAGATTTTGGCTTTTCTTGGCCGAGGTGGCGGGGGAGCCATTCGTGGCGGATGTTGTGTTTAAAGGCCGCTAGGGCTTTTGCATCCGGACAGTCGACGATTTGGTTCTTTTTAGTTAGGAACCTAGTCTAGAATTTCCTGGCTGACTCCCCGGGTTGTTGAACTATGTGATTTAACTTATCGGCATCTGGTGACCGGACATATGTACCTTGGAAGTTGTCGAGAAAGGCTTCTTCCAAGTCCTCCCAGCTGCCGATGGAATTTTTAGGCAGGCTGTTTAACCAGTGCCGAGCTGGCCCTTTGAGTTTTAGTGGGAGGTATTTGATAGCATGGAGGTCATCTCCGCGGGCCATGTGAATGTGGAGAATAAAATCCTTGATCCATACCGTGGGATCGGTTGTTCCGTCGTATGATTCAATGTTGACGGGTTTGAACCCTTCGGGGAATTCATGGTCCATTACTTCATTAGTGAAACAAAGAGGGTGTGCGGCGCCTCTATATCGAGCCGCATCGCGACGTAGCTCCGATGGAGTCCGTCTATGGTTATCGGCTCGAGCGTGACTAGGTTTGTGAAGTCCGAATAGGTAGCCGTCATTGAGTATCAAGGTACGTCCTCGCGATCCGTAGATTGATCTTGTATTTCCTGCTCTACTGTCCAGGTCTTGAAGAAGGTCATATGTATAGCCCCGAGCTGTCTTATCCCTGCCTTTGCGGCAAGGTGCGACTATCTGTTTTTCGGCACGGGTTGCCATTTTATCCTGGCCGCGCGGTGGCCGATCGACCACATTGTGTGATGTTGGTGCGGGCTCTGGCGCCTCATCATCGAACTGAGGTAGCAATTTGCGCTTCGGGTAACTTTTGGCTGGTCGTTTAAGGCCGTATTCTTCGACTGCCAAGACATTGGTCCATCTGTCATTGAGCAGGTCTTGATCAGCTTGAAGCTGCTGCTGCTTCTTTTTTAGGATCCTCGCAGTGGCTATTAGCTAAAGCTTAAAGCGCTCCTGCTCGAGAGGTTCCTCAGGCATGATGAAGCCTTCGTTGTCGAGGCTCACCTCCTCTTCAGAGAGCGGATGGTAACTACTGTCCTCCGAGTCTTCTTCCGTGGCCTGTTCGTTAGGGCGGAATTGCCCCTCTTCCCGATGGTCTTGTTGGGCAGTTTGTTCCTCGGACTCCTCTGTGTCTTCGACACCATCCAGAGTGTTGTTGTTTCCTGTGCCGGTATTGTTGTCTCTGCTGCGGCGTGATTTAGAGCAGCGCCGTTGATGCCGGCGGTTTGGTTGTGTCTTAGGAGGGCCCTCCTTCACTGGGTTTTCCTTGTCATCGCCGCTATTATTTTTGGGCGTATCTACCATGTATACGTCATATGAGGAAGTGGTCGTCCAGCGTCCAGTGAATGGTGGGTCTTGGCCTTGCTCCTCATTGGCATCGTCGTCCATACCGTCGATGTCTTCGGAGCCGTAATCAATCATGTCGGTTAAGTCCTCGAAAGCGGCTATGAAGTGGGTGGCGGGTGGGAAGAAAAATTCTCGATCGTCAGCCCCTAGCTCGAACCGGACATAGTTTGGCTGCGCGTCCCCCGCCAAGGACAGGCTCTTTAATGAGTTTAGCACATCGCCCAAAGGCGAGTGCTGGAAGATGTCCACGGTGCTGAATTCGAAGATCGATGAGCGATCAAGTTCGGCGTCCGCGGGCTCACATGGTTTGGAACTTATAATCAGAGACGAGTCTGGGATTCCGGTGACACAGATATTGTGTGAGGTTAGGTCCATGTGTGGCTCCAACGTCGGGGAATCTGTGGCCTCCGTGGTGGGGTGGAACCTCCGATCCTTGGATGCTGTAGTGTGCTCCAGATCTAAGGCCTGAGTGGTCACATGAGCTATCTCCTGAATGCGGTCTGACGACAGATTTAGGTCATGTTCGTCAAGGTGACCAGGAGCGATCGTCGTGATCTTGAATCCGGCAAAGATCAAATCTCCAGGGATGTCCGCGACGTAATTCAGGCTCCCAAACCTGACCAGATGGCATGGGCGTAGCTATGGATCTGCTCCAGGTGGCCAAACGAGTTGGCCTGCAGTGCGAAGCCGCCGAACATGAAGATCTGTTTGAGGAGGAAGGTTTCTCCTTGGACAGCATCATTGTTGACGATTAAAGGGGCCATCAAACCTTTTGGGGACGGCACAACGGAACTCTCAATGAAAGCACCAATGTGGGTGTCAAAACCGGTGGATCTCGGGTAGGGGGTCCCGAACTGTGTGTCTAAGGTCGATGGTACCATGAGACAGGGGACACGATGTTTTACCCAGGTTCGGGCCCTCTCTATGGAGGTAATACCCTACTTCCTGCTTGATTGATCTTGATGGATATGAGTATTACAAGAGTTGATCTACCACGAGATCGTAATGGCTAAACCCTAGAAGTCTAGCCTATATGACTATGGTAATGAGTATCTGTCCTTTCCAGACTAAGTCCTCCGGTTTATATAGACACCGGGAGGATCTAGGGTTACACTAGGTCGGTTAAAAGGAATCTACATATTTGGTCACCAAGCTTGCCTTCCACGCCAAGGAGAGTCCCATCCGGACACGGGTGCAGTCTTTGGTCTTCGTATCTTCACAGCCCATCAGTCCGGCCCATGGCTAACAGGCCGGACGTACGAGGACCCCTTAGTCCAGGACTCCCTCACCAAACCACCGTTGACCGCCGGGGTCATTACCCGCTCTGCCACCGCCGCCCGAAGGCGGGAGGCGGAGGTGGATGCCTGCACGTGCATCAGCGACCTTGCGTGCTACACCGAGTTCCTGTAGGAGGAGGAGGAGTGCCTCGTCGAGCATGCAAAGAGCCTTACCGCCACCGTGGCCGCTTCGAGAGGGGTCGTCTGGAGCGGCAGAGGGCGTTTGAGGTGAGTGTCGCTGAAGCTACAACAACAGCAGGCACCGTATTGCGGTTGCCCAGCTCATCGGTAGGCTCCTCCTCCTCCGCCTCTTACTAAGCGCATTCAGCAGAGGAGAGGCAGCCGGAAGTAGTACAAAGCCCCTCTGCAGTAGTAGTAGTATTTAGGGGCTATTTTGTTCAGTTCATCTGACTATACATGTGGTGGAACTGTACAACATACTTAAAATTAGCTAATATATATAGTTGAACTAGCTATTTCAGTACGTGGTTGGCAACAATTGGGGAAAAGTTTGGTCGGTTCAGCTATCGAGTTGAACTGTTTGTATAAATTAAGAACGACTGCTTAATCTATGAATGAAATCTATGCTTAATTACTGAATTTTAGTTGCAAAAATTAGATACTGCTAGTGATTTTTAGCTTCATATTTTGACAAATCGCTGTGTTACAAGGATTGACAAATCTTACCAAATTGTTTGTACGTGGTTGCACATGGTTCATCCAAAATAACCATTTGCGTTGAAGGGATGCACAAATCCTATGCTGCTCTCACTTTGCGTACGGGTGTTCTATCTAAAACGTTTGCGATCAAGAGCAGCAGAAATCCTGCTCGGCACATTTTCATTTGGCTTCCTGGGGAAGCTCTCAGTTTGCATACGGGTGTTCTAATTAAAATGTTTGTGATGATTGTTTTATATTTAAAAAGTGAAATAAAGTGCGGCTTGGGCGCCATTAATGGATAGAATGCGAGCAAGACGGGCGGCCATGGAAGTCAAAGGGCTCGCTTCCCAGTGAGCCTACGCAGCGTATAGCTAGCACGCTTCCCGGTGAGGCTCGCATTCGAGGATAGCTTGCACGCCTCTCAGTTAGCCTGCGCACCGGACGACGCTCACACACCTCCCATTTAGTCAAGGTCAAGCAGCTGTCCGCACGACACCTCCTATAGCCATTAAAACCAAGACACGTGGTGTCACGTGAATGGTTAACAGAACGCACACGGTTTGAATTATACAAACGTTTGAGATATTAAAGTGGTAGCTATTTTTCAAAATGCCTTTGTTGGCTGTCATTATTTGAGTGCGCCTTCTCTCAAAATGGACATAAAAACTACCACAGCATGCCGGGTGCCATTCCATGATAGAATGCCAAGTTTCATGAATTTCAGACGAGTTTTGGATTTACTAGAATTTAAAAACGAGGCATCTCAATGTTTTGCCGGCAATCAATGGTGCCCTGGTGTTTGAAATTCATTCCCATTTCTTGCATGGGACCTAAGCATGCACCCAAGGACACATATTTGATTTTTCAACCAATTTATATGCACTGGAGCATGTGCATGTAGTTCAAATTTGAATTATGCACATAAATGCATTGAAAACTCAGTTAATGCATAAAAATGTCCAAACGAACCCCGAAAAATCATAAAAATTGACACAACACTCTTGTTGTTCTATGTTGACATGAGAAAATTTTTGGAAGCAATAAGAGGCAGTGGATATCATTTCGTCCCCAAAGGTGGGATGTTCCCTACCAAAACCATCATGCTTGTTGTGAGAAGCTTTGGTTTGTGAGAAGCATATACCCAAAACTGCCCCAAACGGGACAAAAATTTTACCACGGCATGTTGATGCCGCTCCATGAAAGCATGCCAACTTTCATAAATTTCAGATGGGTTTTGGATTTATAGAAGTTAAAAACGAGGCATCTCAATGTTTTGCCGGAAATCAACGGTGCCCTGGTGTTTGAAATTCATTCCCATTTCTTGCATGGGACCTAAGCATGCACCCAAGGACACAGATTTGATTTTTCAACCAATTTATATGCACTAGAGCATGTGCATGTAATTCAAATTTGAATTATGCACATAAATGCATTGAAAACTCATTTAATGCATAAAAATTTCCAAACGAACCCCAGAAAATCACAAAAATTCACACAGCACTCCTGTTGTTCTATGTTGACACGAGAAAAAAATTGAAAGCAATCAGAGGCAATGGATATCGTTTTGTCCCCAAAGGTGGGACGTTCCCTACCGAAAACCATCATGCTTGTTGTGAGAAGCTCTGGTTTGTGAGAAGCATATACCCAAACCTGCCCCAAATGGGACAAAAAATTTACCATGGCATGTTGATGCCGCTCCATGATAGTGTGCCAACTTTCATGAATTTCAGACGGGTTTCGGTTTTACTAGAATTTAAAAACCAGGCATCTCAATGTTTTGCCGGCAATCAACGGTGCCCTGGTGTTTGAAATTCATTCCCATTTCTTGCATGGGACCTAAGCATGCTCCCAAGGACACATATTTGATTTTTCAACCAATTTATATGCACTGGAGCATGTGCATGTAGTTCAAATTTAAATTATGCACATAAATGCATTGAAAACTCAGTTAATGCATAAAAATTTCCAAAGGAACCCCGAAAAATCACAAAAATTCACACAACACTCCTGTTGTTCTATGTTGACAAGAGAAAAAAAATTGAAAGCAATAAGAGGAAATAGATATCGTTTCGTCCCCAAAGGTGGGACGTTCCCTACCGAAAACCATCATGCTTGTTGTGAGAAGCTCTGGTTTGTGAGAAGCATATACCCAAACCTGCCCCAAATGGGATAAATTTTTTACCACGACATGTTGATGCCGCTCCATGATAGTGTGCCAAGTTTCATGAATTTCAGACTGGTTTTGGATTTACTAGAATTTAAAAACCAGGCATCTCAACGTTTTGCCAGCAATCAACGATGCCCCGGTGTTTGAAATTCATTCCCATTTCTTGCATGGGACCTAAGCATGCACCCAAGGACACATATTTGATTTTTCAACCAATTTATATGCACTGGAGCATGTGCATGTAGTTCAAATTTGAATTATGCACATAAATGCATTGAAAACTCAGTTAATGCATAAAAATTTCCAAACGAACCCCGAAAAATCACAAAAATCACACAACACTCATGTTGTTCGTTGTTGGCACGAGAAAAAAAATTGAAAGCAATAAGAGGCAATGGATATCGTTTCATCCCCAAAGGTGGGAGGTTCCCTACCGAAAACCATCATGCTTATTGTGAGAAGCTCCGGTTTGTGAGAAGTATATACCCAAACCTGCCCCAAATGGGATAAAATTTTTACCACGACATGTTGATGCCACTCCATGATAGTATGCCTATTTTCATGAATTTCAGACGGGTTTTGGATTTAATAGAATTTTAAAACCAGGCATCTCAATGTTTTGCCGGCAATCAACGGTGCCCTGGTGTTTGAAATTCATTCCCATTTCTTGCATGGGACCTAAGCATGCTCCCAAGGACACATATTTGATTTTTCAACCAATTTATATGCACTGGAGCATGTGCATGTAGTTCAAATTTAAATTATGCACATAAATGCATTGAAAACTCAGTTAATGCATAAAAATTTCCAAACGAACCCCGAAAAATCACAAAAATTCACACAACACTCCTGTTGTTCTATGTTGACAAGAGAAAAAAAATTGAAAGCAATAAGAGGAAATAGATATCGTTTCGTCCCCAAAGGTGGGACGTTCCCTACCGAAAACCATCATGCTTGTTGTGAGAAGCTCTGGTTTGTGAGAAGCATATACCCAAACCTGCCCCAAATGGGATAAATTTTTTACCACGACATGTTGATGCCGCTCCATGATAGTGTGCCAAGTTTCATGAATTTCAGACTGGTTTTGGATTTACTAGAATTTAAAAACCAGGCATCTCAACGTTTTGCCAGCAATCAACGATGCCCCGGTGTTTGAAATTCATTCCCATTTCTTGCATGGGACCTAAGCATGCACCCAAGGACACATATTTGATTTTTCAACCAATTTATATGCACTGGAGCATGTGCATGTAGTTCAAATTTGAATTATGCACATAAATGCATTGAAAACTCAGTTAATGCATAAAAATTTCCAAACGAACCCCGAAAAATCACAAAAATCACACAACACTCATGTTGTTCGTTGTTGGCACGAGAAAAAAAATTGAAAGCAATAAGAGGCAATGGATATCGTTTCATCCCCAAAGGTGGGAGGTTCCCTACCGAAAACCATCATGCTTATTGTGAGAAGCTCCGGTTTGTGAGAAGTATATACCCAAACCTGCCCCAAATGGGATAAAATTTTTACCACGACATGTTGATGCCACTCCATGATAGTATGCCTATTTTCATGAATTTCAGACGGGTTTTGGATTTAATAGAATTTTAAAACCAGGCATCTCAATGTTTTGCCGGCAATCAACGGTGCCCTGGTGTTTGAAATTCATTCCCATTTCTTGCATGGGACCTAAGCATGCTCCCAAGGACACATATTTGATTTTTCAACCAATTTATATGCACTGGAGCATGTGCATGTAGTTCAATTTTGAATTATGCACCTGAAATGGCTAGAAAATCAATTTAATGTATAAAATGTTCAAACGA
Source organism: Triticum dicoccoides (assembly GCF_002162155.2). Lineage (NCBI taxonomy): Eukaryota > Viridiplantae > Streptophyta > Magnoliopsida > Poales > Poaceae > Triticum > Triticum dicoccoides. The sequence goes on along the minus strand of NC_041390.1, from coordinate 449,374,710 downwards.
ACCATGAATAATTCCAATTCTTTTACGACACACATATAGTCGCATATTCACTCTAGATAAAGGTCTAGCAATTCAAACACCGTCCATTGCCGCTGTGACCCCATTATGTAATTCAAATCAAGATGAAAACTCAAATAGATCGCACACAGTTTATTATCAGCAACCGTGTGAGATGCAGCACAAAATATCCTGGAGCACCGTCGGTGTATAGTACGACTATGGATTACACGAGAAGGTGCGTCGGCTACAGTCCACAGCCTGCGTCTCAAGCACACTAGCTCGCTCCCCAAATATCATTTCACTGTTCAATCGTCAACGGTGAAAGATGGGCTAGTGGACCCGCATCATGAGGGAAACTTCGGTAGTCCACTCCAGCGAGAGCGCGGCCGCAGCCGCCATCTGCGTGCTAACAAGGTGCATGAGCACGGCCGCAATCCGCAACCAGGCGGCAAAGGCAGCCGAAATGGCCGATGTTGCTTCTCAGGTGCCAGCAGCAACATCTGCCTCGGGGATAGCAACTGGCGAGAGCGGCACATCAGCTGTCCGTTCCGTAGTGACGGTCTTAGCCCTGATGGAGGCCGCCCACGACCATGTCGAGGCTGCCCGCGCACAGCTCCTGGCGTTCACCGTGCAAATCGAATGAAGCTTCTCCGACAACGGTCGGCAGCCCACGGCCGAAGAGCTGGCAATCGCCGAGAGCGTTCGAGCAGCCGTTCGTTCCTCCGCCGCATACCTTACAACGATGGAGCCCGTCCAAGGCCAGATCGCGTCCGCCCACGCCCAACTCGTGGCGGCCTTTTCCAAAGAGATGGCGGCCGCGGATGCGAGATGCTTGCCGAGTATGGTGCGATGGATGCCATGGAGCTCCTTCCCCAGGAGAACGTCGGGCGCGAGCTAGACATGGAGGCGGCGGCGGAGATCGACGAGCACCAGCCATAGTAGTACTCTTTGTTTTGTTTAATTATGAGCACCGGTCTTTAATTTGTTAGAGTAATGTTTAGGTCAGCTAGCTCTGTTTAATTGCTAAACTTGCTTGATTAAGAAGTGTAGGTGTGCTGTAGTCTCCTTTGTGTACCCAAATTATGCAATTACGTGGATGACCATTGTAACCATGGAAATTCGAACCAAAACTTTTGACATTCAAACTCATAACACACGGGTGAAGCTATCTGAATCGTTTGTGATGTCCACATATCGTACACAGTTCTGAATAAGGGACCATGTCTGATTACACTTTACGCGCCAGTTTTTTTGCTGAAGTGATTCCAAATTTTTGGCTTCCCTGGAAATATCTACCTCCCCACCCCCCCTTACCAAAAGCCACATTTCCCCTCTTTTCGCCCTCCTTTCCAAGTTGAAATCTTCACTCCTTGCTTGCAGCGCCGCCTCCTCGTCAGCGACCCTCCTTCGTGCTGCTCGGCCTCGTCTATCCAGGCAGGTAATCCACACCCGACCCCCATCCTCCTCCTCCTTCCACATCCCACATGCCCCGACCGCCGGCATAAGGGTAACACCTTCCACCTAATTCACCGACCCCTCCACCAAATAAGCGCTGCCCTAAGACATGGTACATGCAGTATAGCCAGGATCTCAAGGAGCATTTGGCAGCAGAGAAGCAAATCGTGGCCGCACGCGCGGATGAGGTCGCGATGGCTTCCATTCGTGCCGACCCCCAGATCTTGGAGGAGCACCTTGCCATTTGCTAGCTACACCGGTTAAGCATGCTCGGTTTACCCGTTGTGTGTGCTGCTCCTGCCTTTTCTTCACAAATTCTAGTGAATTGTGCTATCTAATTTTACCATGCAATCTGGTGCTCTAGTGTATATGTTCTATATGTCGTGAAGTGTGGTGCTCACTTATTAACTGTTTGTTAATTAGTTGTCGTCTTCAGTTAACTATTTGGTTCAATTCTGCAAATGTGATGTTCAATTCTTCAGGCTGCAATTTTGTATTGTCTTCCACGTGAGAAATAAATCGAATTTATCTTTACAAAATACATGAGAAACGAATACAATTGCTATATTCATAAGTTGTCAAGCATGCTTGGTTTGGTTATACATTGTGCAATGTGGTGCTCAGTTAACGTTTGGTTCATTTGTGTAGTGGTGTTTAGTTAACTGTTTGGTTCAATTCTGCAATGCGATGTTCAATAGTTGTGGGTGCATTTTGTTATTGTATACCATGTGAGGAATAAATTGAATTTGGTTGTAGTAAATACATGAGAAACAAATACAATTGCTACAATTGGCGGTAATTAACTGTTTGGTTAACTGTCTGATCTTCTATTAGGAGTTTGTTATATTGTGCAATGTGGTGCTTAGTTAATGTTTGGTTCATTTTGTTGTGGTGTTTAGTTAACTGCTTGGTTCAATTCTGCAATGCAATGTCCAATTGTCGTGGGTAGAATTGTGTATTGTTGTGCATGTGAGGAATAAATCGAATTTGGCTGCACTTAATACATGAGAAACATAAACAAGTGCTATATTTCCTAGTTCTTAATCATGCTTGGTTTGGGTAAATGGGTTTTCCGTGTGGCTTGAATTAATCTGATGAATCTGCAATGTGCTTATTTTTCATCAACATATTTTACTGCTAGCATGCGAACCCTTACTTAACCTGATGACTAACTACCTTATATGTGTTGCAGGGAAACAATGGGAAGCAGTGATGTTTACATTCAAGGTTAGAACATGCATGGTCCATTCTCTAATATCACATTATTGTGCAATTGCAGGAACCATTCTAATATTTTGGTTTTTTTAACAATTTGGCCTTGCACATGTAGGTCCTGCTGTCAGAGGTTTTGACCCAATCTTCGACCCATTTTGCATATGGGGAAATGAGTTGTCCATGAATATCAATCAAATCAAGAAACTCAGAAAGATTGTTAGGATAAAGAAATTAGCGACAAAAAACAACAAGATCTTTGTCTGCACAATGAAGAAGACATCAGTTCACTACAAGATGGTACTAACTATTATACCTTGACTTTTTTTACTACTTTGCCCCATTTCCAATATAGAGAAGATATTTATGCACATCCTTGTTTTCAGACCTTTCCAAAGCAGTTCACTAATGATTACCTCTCAAACCACCTCTATGGTCAGGAGGCGAGGAAGGTATTCATACAACACCCACGATTCAATATTGAAGTGTTCCTGAAGAGGACAAAGGACGGACGGTCAATCATCCACAGACACTGGCCTAAAGTTGCAAAGACCTTCAACATGAATGAATGCTCACTATTCGCCTTCCACTTCAGCAGTTTTCCAGATGAGATGCATCTGTCTATATACCGTCTATCATGCCAATTTCGAAAGGTTCTACATGTTGCTTGCGGAACCTGCAGATGGTGCAGTTGTGTAATGGGGTAGCTGAGTGCTGAAGCTATATCATGTTGTACTCTGATGTATTTCAATTATGAAATTCTGCTTCCTTAATATGGAAATGAAATATGTTGTGTGCTTAATATGAAATGTCAATTAGATTAATAAATGGATTATGAATAACCAGATAATTAGCTTGCTAATGGCGAACTAGCCTGCTAATTGGGTTTTGCTATGCCAAACGGTTGTTGAAAAAATAACGTGGGCGATGACCTCAGGCAAGGCACACAGTTTCTAGGAACAAACCGTGTTGGATCAATGAACAATCACACACAACTTTCTCTTGAAAACTTTTTGTGTTAGGCCACCTTGCGCAAACATTTACCACATAAAAATTGTGTGTGATGGATAACCTTTGCCACACAGTTTCTTTTACGGACCGTGTGAGATACATTTAATAATGCACATTATTTAACGGGAATAATTGTGTGTGATGTACCTGTGAAAGGAAACGTTTTCATTGGAGTGACTGTGTGGGATGTACATACTAACGTAAACGTTTAGCAGGGACTGACTGTGAGGGATGTACTTGTGACCGGAAACAATTTCGCTGTATAATTGTATTTTTTAGCTCTACTATACGCATTTCCCTATTTGAGCGCTCGCCGATCACACACGTTCTCATTTTGCCGAGTGTGCCGGCCAGGAGGGCATATCCCCGACGGTTTCTGGGTCATGTGGGAAGGACCCCCCTATCACGCACACTCACTTGGTGACAGCTCCAAATGCCGTCACGGAATGGGGTTAAAAACCGTTTGTTTAGGACCGATGCGCACCTGTGAAGGCCAAACGAACCCTGAAAAATTCCAAGATTAAACACAACACTCCTATTGTTCTATGTTGACACTAGAATTTTTTTAAAGCAATAAGAGGCAACGGATATCATCCCGTCCCCAAAGGTGGTACGTTCCCTATCGAAACCATCATGCTTGTTGTGAGAAGCTCTGGTTTGTGAGAAGCTTATACCCAAACCTGCCCCAAATGGGACAAATTTTTTACCACGGCATGTCGATGCCGCTCCATGATAGCATGCCAAGTTTCATGAATTTCAGACGAGTTTTGGATTTACTAGAATTTAAAAACCAGGCATCTCAATATTTTGCCAGCAATCAACAGGGCCATGGTGTTTGAATTTCATTCCCATCTCTTGCATGGGACCTAGAAATTCACCCAAGGACATGCATGCGATTTTTAACTAACTTTAGTGCATTGGAGCATGTGCATGTAGTTCAAATTTGAATTATGCACATAAAATGCCTAGAAAACCCAGTTAATGTATAAAAAAGGCCAAACGAACCCCGAAAAATTCCAAGATTAAACACAACACTCCTGCTGTTCTATGTTGACACTAGAATATTTCGAAAGCAATAAGAGGCAACGAATATTGTCCCATCCCCAAAGGTGGTATGTTCTCTATCGAAACTATCATGCTTGTTGTGAGAAGCTCTGGTTTGTGAGAAGCTTATAACCGAACCTGCCCAAATGGGACAAATTGTTTACCACGACATGTTGATGCCGCTCCATGATAGCATGCCAAGTTTCATGAATTTCAGACGAGTTTTGGATTTACTAGAATTTAAAAAACCAGGCATCTCAGTGTTTTGCCGGCAATCAACGGTGCCCTGGTATTTGAATTTCATTCCCATCTCTTGCATGGGACCTAGAAATTCACCCAAGGACACACATGTGATTTTTCAACCAACTTTAGTGCATTGGAGCATGTGCTTGTAGTTCAAATTTGAATTATGCACATAAAATGCCTAGAAAACCCAGTTAATGTATAAAAAAGGCCAAACTAACCCCGAAAAGTTCCAATATTAAACACAACACTCCTGTTGTTCTATGTTGACACTAGAAATTTTTTGAAAGCAATAAGAGGCAACGGATATCGTCCCATCCCCAAAGGTGGTACATTCCCTATCGAAACCATCATGCTTGTTGTGAGAAGCTCTGGTTTGTGAGAAGCTTATTCCCGAACCTGCCCCAAATGGGACAAATTTTTTACCATGGCATGTTGATGCCGCTCCATGATAGCATGCCAAGTTTCATGAATTTCAGACGAGTTTTGGATTTACTAGAATTTAAAAACCGGGCATCTCAACATTTTGCCGGCAATCAACAGTGCCCTGGTGTTTGAATTTCATTCCCATCTCTTGCATGGGACCTAGAAATTCACCCAAGGACACACATGTGATTTTTAAACCAACTTTAATGCATTGGAGCATGTGCTTGTAGTTCAAATTTGAATTATGCACATAAAATGCCTAGAAAACCCAGTTAATGTATAAAAAAGGCCAAACGAACCCCGAAAAATTCCAAGATTAAACACAACACTCCTGTTGTTCTATGTTGACACTAGAAATTTTTTGAAAGCTATAAGAGGCAATGGATATCGTCCCATCCCCAAAGGTGGTACATTTCCTATCGAAACCATCATGCTTGTTGTGAGAAGCTCTGGTTTGTGAAAAGCTTATACCCAAACCTGCCCCAAATGGGACAAAACTTTCACCACGGCATGTTGATACCGCTCCATGATAGCATGCCAAGTTTCATGAATTTCGGACGAGTTTTGGATTTACTAGAATTTGAAAACCAGGTATCTCAACATTTTGCCAGCAATCAACAGTGCCCCGGTGTTTAAAATTCATTCCCATCTCATGCATGGGACCTAGAAATTCACCGAAGGACACACATCTGATTTTTGAACCAACTTTGGTGCATTGGAGCATGTGCTTGTAGTTCAAATTTTAATTATGCACATAAAATGCCTAGAAACCCAGTTAATGTATAAAAAGGCCAAACGAACACCGAAAAATTCATTCCCATTTCTTGCATGGGACCTAAGCATGCACTGAAGGACACAAATTTGATTTTTCAACCAATTTGTATGCACCGGAGCATGTGCATGTAGTTTAATTTTGAATTGTGCACCTGAAATGGCTAGAAAACCAGCTTAATGTATAAAATGTCCAAAAGAACCCTGAATAATTCCAATTCTTTTACGACACACATATAGTTGCATGTTCACTTCAGATAAAAGGTCTAGCAATTCAAACAACGTCCATTTCCACTGTGACCCCATTTCGTAATTCAAATCAAGTAGATCCCACACAGTTTATTATCGCCAATGTGAGATGTAGTACAAAATATCTTTGAGCACCGTGGGTGTTTAGCACGCCTATGACTTAAGCGAGAAGGTGCGTCGGCTACAGTCCATAGCCGGCGTGTCAAGCACACTAGCTCGTGCTCCCCCAAAACTCCTGCCTCTGCATCCCTCCAAACTCGAAAATATCGCTGCATCGTAATCTCGAAAATATCTACCCCTGGAAGGTTTTAATGTTTGATAGCACACGATTAGTATGTGCGGACCGTGTGCGATGTCTGTTGCTCCCGCTCTGCTTCAGTCCCTTGATTCAAATTTTCAGTAGCCCCGACATTTTACTCCCGCCTCTGCACCCCTCGTAATATCAAAAATATCTGCTCGCCCTTGATCCAAATTTTCAGTAGCCCCGCCTTGTTACTTCTGCCTAGTAAAATTTTCAGTTGCCATAGTATTTTCTCAAACACAACCTTGCCCCTCGCCCCCTCCACACACACCCCAAAACCTCATCTCACACAGACACACACAACCCTCGAAACCATTGGTAGGTCGCCGCCATCGCCGGTGCCACCATCCTCAACCTCTGCCTTTGTGCCGGGGAGCCCGAGGAGCCAATGGCCAAAGAGAGGTTTATCGCGGCCTTTCCGCCTGACACCGGCGAGGTGGCTGCCGAGATGTCCCCGTCGCCCTCCGCGGGCCCAAACCCGCTGTCATTGGTCCCCCGATCCGCCCACTGCCGCGCCCCTACGCTGGTTCGAGGACTTCCCTGTCCTCCCTCAGACCCAGCAGCCGACAAAGTCCTACCTCGGGGTCCGGCAGCGGTGGTGGGGGACGTGGGTCGCCGAGATTACAGATCGAGAGACCCACACCCGCCGGTGGCTCGATAGCTTCCACACGGCTGAGCTCGCGGCCATGGAGTACGACCGCTGGCAGGTCCGCTACCACGACGCGGCGGCTAGGCTCAATTTCTCTTTCGGCACATGTCCGGTCGACCTCGTTCCGCCAGAGCCAGGGGTGGTGAGCTCGGCTATGGCACGGGAGGACCACGAGGCGTGGGAGCGCCTCGAGGCCGAGGCCGCCGCCGAGGCCTACATGCAAGAGCTCCGCCAACAGCACCCGAAGCTCCTGGAGACGGAGCGGGCAATCTTTGCCGGCGCGGAGGGCAGCAAGGTTATCGCGCTCTCCTCCAATGACGAGGTCGAAGGCGGCGAGGACGGTGGCACGAAGGGCGGCGAGGTTATCGCGCTCTCCTCTGATGACGAGGTCGAAGGCGGCGGCAATGGTGGCGCGGAGGGCATCGAGGTGGGCCCCGAGGACGAAGAGATCGACGTCGCCGAGTGGAGGACTGCCTTCCTCAACGACCCCGACGACGGTACTGGCCTGGACCCAGCTCGCGGCACACCGTACATGACGAGGAAGGATTCTCTCGACCTCTACTTCGACCGAAAGTAGTTTAGCTTAGTTTAAATTTATGTTTTATGTTCGGTTATGCAAAACTATCTATGTTTATGTTTGAATGCATGCTACTTTTGGTTGAACCTGCTTTGAACTTGATCAAATTGAAGTTTACTACCTTAAGTTTAGGGGATCGACTAGAAAAGGCCAAAAATTGCTGGAGTATATATATATCCACTAAGGGTTTTAGTCCTTTAACTTTTTAAGGATCGCCTAGAGATGTCCTTATGACTTTTTTATTTCAGTTCTTCACAATGTGATGCTCTATATGTGCAACTATTTGCCGTGCAGTTCAATTTCATCAATAACAGTTTCAACAATACCACTATAAATTATGATATTTGGTTGCTGTTAAGGATATTGCAGTTAACATGCCTTTTCGTTTTTCAATTGTTGTTTAGCAACATGCATTGTACTGAATGACTAAATATGAAATCCCAGGCTACATAGCAACAAGGAAGAGTGTTACCTTAATGTTCTGATGATGTCTACATATACATGTAATAAAATCTTATATAATGGGATGGATGGAGTGTTGTACTACATCATTTTTCAATTGTTGTTTAGCTTCTAATATTAACTTGGTGCTTTTAGGTACATATATCATTGCCAAAGATCCGCACTTCGACCCTTTCTGCGTATGGGGCAATGAGATATTCATGAACCAGCATCAAGTGAGGAAACTGACAAAGATTGTTATTAGAATGGGTCAAAAGATGTCAATCGAAGTATGTTTACACTTTATGCAAGACAACATTGAACTACAGGATGGTAAGTAAGAACCCTGTAGCATTCTGATGTCTACTATGCAACTTTATTGTTGTAGACACGTGTTGGGCCTCCAAGCGCAGAGTTTTGTAGGACAGTAGCAATTTTCCCTCAAGTGGATGACCTAAGGTTTATCAATCCGTGAGAGGTGTAGGATGAAGGTGGTCTCCCTCAAACGACCCTACCACCAAATACAAGAAATCTCTTGTGTCCCCAACACACCCAACACAATGACAAATTGTATAGGTGCACTAGTTCGGCGAAGAGATGGTGATAAAAGTGTAATATTGATGGTAGAAATATATTTTTATAATCTGAATAAATAAAAACAGCAAGGTAGCAATTAGTAAACGGGCACAAAAACGGTATTGAAATGCCTGAAAACAAGGCCTAGGGTCCGTACTTTCACTAGTGCAATTTCTCAACAGTGCTAGCATAGTTGGATCATATGATTATCCCTCAAAGTACAGCAAAGAATCACTCCCGGGTTCCTATTAGCGGAGAACAAAAGGCAGGAATTGTTTGTAGGGTGCGAAGCCAGCTCAAAGCTATTCTTTCCAATCGATCTATTCAAGAGTTCATACTAAAAGAACACAAAGCTATTGTTTCTGTTCGATCTATCCTAGAGTTCGTACTAGAATAACACCAAATCATATTCATGTTCATAATACTCAATCCACACAAAGAACACAAAGCTATTGTTTCCATCGGAGAAAAACATGCATCAAGCCCTATGCATAGATTACCCCAATATCACCGCGAGAATTCGCGAGTTGAATGCCATAACATATATCAAGTGAATCAATAAGATACCCCAATTGTCACCTCAATTATTCATACCGCAAGACATATATCATGTGTTCTCATCTCTGAATATTCAATCCAACAAGACAAAACTTCAAAGGCTAAAGATTCAATTCATCACAACAAGAGTATAGAGGGGACAAACATCATATGATCAGACTATATTAACAAAGCCCATGATATAGATCAAGAGAGAGAGAGATTAAACACATAGCTACTGGTACAAACCCTCAGTCCCGAGGGTGGACTACTCCCTCCTCATCGTGGTGGCCGCCGGGATGATGAAGATGGCCACTGGAGATGATTCCCCCCTCCGGCAGGGTGCCAGAACGGGTCTAGATTGGTTTTTGGTGGCTACGGAGCCCTGCAGCAGCGGAACTTCTGATCTAGGTTAACCCCCAGGGTTTTTGGTATTTATAGGATTTTTCAGAGTTGGAATCACGCGAAGATGGGCCTCGTAGTGAGCACAACCCACCAGCGCACGGATGGCCCACCAGGCGCGCCCTGATGGGTTGTGCCCTCCTCGTGCCTCTTCTGGCCCTCCCACAAAGCTTTGGGGGTCTCTTTTGTTCCAAAAAATTGTCAAAAAGTTTCGTCCAATTCTGAGAACTTTTATTTCTAGACAAAAAACAACACCACGGTAGTTCTGCTGAAAATAGCGTCGGTCCGGGTTAGTTCTATGCAAATCATACCAAAACCATATAAAATTGTTGTAAACATGGCATGAATACTTCATAAATTATAGATACATTGGAGACGTATCAGCATCCCCAAGCTTAATTCCTACTCGTCCTCGAGTAGGTAAATGATAAAAGAAATAATTTATGAAGTGTGAATGCTAGCAAAGTGCACAAGTTTGATCAATGACAATTTCAATCACTTTCCTACCATCATAACAGCAATTCTTTCTTATAAAACTTCTCATGTTATAGTAGCAACCAATTCACATGTTAAGGTTCAAACAATGAATTCTCTTGAAAATCAACAACCTGTGTTATTAGTCGCCAAGCAATTGCAATTCAACTTATTCAACGGAGTTTAAGTAAGAGCTCCACATACTCAACCATCATATAGTCTTCTATGATTGCTAACACTCACCTTGTACACATGAGCAAAACGTCTCAACCGGACACATAGAAAGATAGGGGCTTATAATTTCGCCTCCCAACGTATTCACCTCAAGGGTAATATCAACAATAATAACTCATGCTACCCATACTCAACTGGACATATGTGCCTAGATCTTTCCTCACCACACGATGCTTATCAAAAGAGGAAAAAAACAAAAAAGGAATAGAGAGAAGAACTTTGACTCTTTGCATGAAAGTAAATACATAAAAGTGAAACACAGGCCGTTCGCAGAGGGAAGTAGGGATTTGTAGAGGTGCCAGAGCTCAAAGCAAAAATTAGAGATAAAAACATTTTGAGAGGTGTATCCACCCCGCCAACGAAAATGACTTAGATTCCCAATAATTTCCATGCTTAGATATATCATAGGCGGTTCTGAAACAGAAAATAAAGTTTATTCCTTTTTCCACCATACTTTCACTTTCCATGGCTAACCGTATCAACGGGTGCCCTCCATACCAACACTTTCCAAGGAATTTATTATTTGAAAACATAAAATAAATTCAATTTTTTTGCATTTTGGGACTGGGCATCCCTAATACCTTTGCCTTACTCTCGTGCAATGGCAAGTGAATAAACACTCATCTTGAGAATAACACATCTAGCATGGAAAATAGTAGCCACCCCTCACTGCTCCACGAGCAAAACAAACACACAATAGTGAAGTTTATTTTGAAAATTAGAGATGGCACATGCAAATTTGCTTAGAACGGCAAAAGAATACCGCATATAGGTAGATATAGTGGACTCATGAAAATAAGATTTGGGTTTAAGGATTTTTGGATGCACAAGTAGTATCTCTACTTGGTGCGGAAATTTTGGCTAGCAAAGATGGGGGGCAAGCACCACATGTTGAAGGATCTATGACAATATAACTTCTGTGTGAATATGAACAAACATAAACAATTATGCTGTCTTCCTTGTCCAACGTCAAAAATTTTGGCATATAATATTTTGATGGGGGCTCACAATCACAAAATATTTCCATGATAGTGTATTTATATGTGAAAGTTCTCTTCCTTATACTAATTATTCGTGAGTTGCTTGTATGACCAATATTGTGATTGTCAAGCCTCAAAAGATTTCACTTTCTAAACCCAATGTGAAGCTACCACTAGGCATGATATGATTTCAACTTCATGGCATTCAATTTATTCAACAATTTACTCATAGGATATAAGTGAGGCACAAGAGTAAATGACATGGAAAAGAGCTTCGTTGACGGGATGTGAATACCGCTTACTTAGCCTCTCTGGCAAAAATTGTTTGTCCATGAGGCATTTATCCAGCGCGTGCAACAGCAAGGTTAGGTGCCGTAGATGTTTTCGGTTGGGACACCGGGCAAAGGGCTGTTCTGATTCTAGTCTATCTCCCTCTTACAAGTGGGTCCCACGGAGCAAATCCACCGTATCTAACCGGTCTACTAGTTTATCGGAGCGGGACTCCTCGATTTCTCCCATAGCTAGCCCGGAGGGGTCTATGCCGGTCCAATCAAGCCCGCCACCCCGTCCATCCCACCATTGCCAGTTGAGCCACCGCCCACAACGCCTCTGCCGCCCACCTCACCACCGCCTTCAGTCGTCTCGACTCCGGCTTTGGATCATCCCTCCCCAGCTCCGGCAATGGCCAACTTCCCGCTGGACCCGATGGATTTCCTCCCGCATGGCTTCGACATTATTGATGGAGGGGAGCTGCGCCTGCCTCGCACCTTCTTTGCGCCGGCGGTGGCTCCGGATAGACAGCATGAGGAGTATGCCATCGCCATTGTTGAGCCGGCTCCGCTACCTGAAGAAGTTGCCATCTTCCGGAACATGGTCAGTGATTTTGTTATCAATAATCTGCAGAGAGCTGTGTTGGATGCCCAGCCGTGGATCCAAGGGGTTGGTTTGTTTAGATTGCGTAGTGCTCTGGCCCGCCAAGCATTAGTTGATCATCCTCCTTTCAACTTGGGCAACGATAGATTTGTCAGGTTTATTCCGCATGATGAAGTTATCAACTACAGAGCTGCACAGGGTTTTAGAAGGGGATGGGTTATGCTACTAGGCGTTCCTTTGGACTATAGGCGCTCTCAATATCTTGCAGATGTTATTAGTACTTTTGGCCGTTTTCATCATTGGCACCAGGATGATCCGATGATGGTCCGATCATTGGTCTATGTGTCTTTTCCTGCGCCGACTATGGTTCCGAGATCAGTCACATACAGAGAATTTGCAGACTTTGGAGGGGTTTGGATCTCTTGGTCTGCACCAGTTTATATTCTATCTACGGACTTTGCTGATATCCTACCTGCTGATGAGGACCCAATGCCTTTCAATGGCAATCCCCACCCTCTCCCTGGCAACATGCAGTTCAACAACCATAACTGGGTCTTGCCTGAGTTCCCAGAACTGGGCTGGAACGATGTGCCTGCACCTGACAATGGGCCGCCACAGAATGAGCCCCCACAGTTTCAGGAAGTTCTGCAGCAGGATAATGTTGAGGAAGTTCAGTCTCAGGAATCCATCGTGCTCCAGCTGTCTAAGGATTTAGTTAACAATGCGAATGATGCTGCTGAAATGGCTGTTCTCCAACACCCAATGGGACTGCAGCAGCCTCCTCTGATGATCGGACAAGTTCTAACTACTTTTGGGCCTGTTATGCCCCCTGTCATGCAGTAGAAACGTACTTTTGAGAAGGTACTGCCACTTATGGGGATCTCTGATATCCCAAAGTTTGGCTTCCGATCTGATCTTGGTGCTTTTCTGAACAAGCAGTCCTGGGCGACTCTTTTCAATAGTCCATCCCCAAAATTACAGCTTCTGCCTGCACCTATTTCTGTGACTCAGTCTATGGAAGTGACACCTGTTAAACAGCCGGTAGCCCGAGCTCTTTGTTTTGATGATATTGATGAACCTGTTGCTGAAGCATTTGAGTTTACGACTGTTTCTAAAGTTACTCTAAAGCGTGGGAGAAAGCCAAAGGCCTCTCGAGTTATGGTGGATTCTGAGGTCAGGCGCAGTGCTCGTCTTAGTGCGATGCGTGATGGATATCGTCAGGTAACTTCTGGCACATCTCCTAGGAGGCCGCATACACTGAAGAAGCGCAAATCTATGCCTTCCCAGCCTGACGAAGACTCTATAGTGCCTCCTCTGATGGCCATAGTCGATCTTCAGCGAATTGGTACTCGTCTTCGTATCGCGCCGGAGAAGATCACGACGGATAAGCTTGCAGCTAATCCTACCCGCTCCAACAAAAGTGCAAGTTCAGATGATTAGTTGCTTCATCCAGGGTTTAGGTCCATGGCGTACCATAATCGCCATTTATCTGTTCTTATCTGTTTGGAACATTGCTGTTTTCGTCTGTTTAGTGGGTTGTAGGCCATTGCGTGGCTTACTTTTAATTGTGTGCTCTTTTGGTTTGTAATGAATCAAACTTCGTTTAGAGAGTGGAAAGTACTTTGTTGGAATGTTAGGGGTTTGAATTCTAAAGCGCGTCAGCTCGCTGTTAGGCAAAAGATCAATGAAAGTGGGTGCTCTATTGTTTGCCTCCAAGAAACCAAATGCATGCATATTGATTAACGCTTCATTAGGAAATTCTGTCCTTGGCGTTTTGATAACTTTGTTTATGTGCCATCGGTTGGGGCATCAGCTGGTATGGTGGTCATATGGAATTCATCCTTCTTCACAGGCAATTTAATTGAGGCTAAGTCATTTGGTATTATTATAAAGTTTCAATCTAAGCATACATCAGAGACTTGGTCTCTTGTCTCAATTTACGGTCCGTGTCAAGGACCGGCGCGCGATGATTTTGTACAGTGGTTATATAATCTGGATATTCATTTTGAGGATAATTGGTTGCTTTTAGGCAATTTTAACTTTATGCGGTCGTTTGAGAACCGAAATCAGCCAGGTGGTGATGTGAATGATATCTTTTTGTTTAACGAAATAATTGGTCATTTGGGTCTTGTTGAGCTGCCAATAAAGGGTCGTCAGTACACATGGTCTAATATGCAAACCACACCTCTTCTAGAACAAATTGATTGGTTCTTTACATCTGAGGCCTGGACACATGATCACCCCAACACAATGGTCCTACCGCTTGCGCGCACTGCCTCTGATCATGTTCCGTGTGTGGTTTCCATTGCCACTTGTATTCCTAAGGCAAAAGTTTTTCGCTTTGAAAACTATTGGGTTGATCTGCCTGGTTTTATGGATTGCGTATCTGAGGTTTGGAACAGACCTGTGGATAGATCTTCATCTGCATTAATCATTTCTACTAAATTCAAAACCCTTCGTTGTGCTCTTAAGAAATGGCATCTCAACCTATCCACAGTCAAGGCTCTCATTTCGGATTGCAACAAAGTAATCATGTTTTTGGATAATATTGAGGAATTTAGGCACTTGAGTTGGCCGGAGTTCAATTTTCGCAAGATTGTCAAATTACATCTTGAAGATATTTTGCACTGGCAGTTCATTTATTGGAAGCAACGTTGCACGATCAGAAATATCAAAGTTGGTGAGGAAAATTCAAAATTTTTCCATGCTATGGCAACGGGAAGGTATCGGAGAAACACCATCTCCTCGATCAAATCTGTGGATGGGGAGGTGATTTCTGACCATCATCAGTTAGCAGGGATGTTTTGGTCTGACTTCAATAGTAGAATGGGCCAGGCAAAAGGTATTCAAATGGGTTTTGACCTTGACACATTTCTTACGCGGATTGATGGCCTGGAGAATTTGTCCTTGCCTTTCACGGACTCCGAGGTGGATACGGTGATTAAGAACATGCCTTCTGACCACGCTCCGGGCCCTGATGGGTTTACTGGTCTTTTTCTCAAGAAATGCTGGAATATTCTAAAGCCAGATTTTATGAAGCTGGTCAAGGAATTTTATGAGGGAAAGTGTGACCTGGAGTGTCTAAATACATCTCTCATTACCCTTATTCCCAAGAAGTTGAGCCCGGAGTATATTGGTGATTTTAGGCCCATTTCATTGACAAATACTTGCCTCAAGTTTTTAACTAAACTTTTGGCAAATCGTTTACAAAGTGTGGTCTTAAAATGTATTCACCGCAATCAATATGGGTTTCTTCGCTGTAGATCCATTCAAGATTGTCTTGCATGGTGTTTTGAATATATCCATCAGTGCAAGGCATCCAAAAGGCCTATAATCCTACTCAAGTTGGATTTCACGAAGGCGTTTGATACCATCGAGCACGAGCTGATTCTCAGGATCCTGAAATGTAAGGGTTTTGATGATCGCTGGACAGGTTGGATTGAGAGCATCTTGTCCTCTAGATCCTCTTCGGTTCTTTTAAATGGTGTGCCTGGTAGTCATTTTGTCTGTCGTTCGGGTGTGCGTCAAGGATACCCATTATCCCCTTTGTTATTTGTGATTGCTGTGGATTTATTGCAGTCTGTGGTTAATGAGATGTGTGCAAGAAACATTCTCACACTGCCCATACCAACCTCTTCACGGGACTATCCGATTGTGCAATACGCTGATGACACTTTAATTGTCCTTCCTGCCGTGGACAGCCAGCTCATTGCTTTCAAGGATATGCTTGAGACCTTTGCTAAGTCTACGGGTTTGTGGGTTAATTTTAGTAAATCTTCATTAATCCCAATGAATATGTCAGATGAGGAGGGTAAACGTGTGGCTGCTTTGCTTGGGTGTGATGTTGGCTCCATGCCATTTACTTACCTGGGATTGCCAATGGGTACTGGTAGACCCACAATTTATGACCTGCTCCCCTTAGTGGACCGCATAGAGCGAAGATTGTCTGCCTCCTCTTGTCTGTTGAACCAGGGCAGCCGGCTACAACTCTTGAAATCTGTTCTTTCATCGATGCCAATATATTTCTTGTGCACTCTCTCATTACCTCAAGGAATTTTGAAGCAGATTGAACGCATAATGCGGCAATGTTTGTGGCGAGGCAACTCTGATACACCAAGACAATCATTGGCAGCTTGGGAGTTAGTATGTCGGCCCAAGAGCCATGGAGGACTTGGGGTTCTGGACCTGGGCATATAGAATGATGCCTTGTTAATCAAGCATCTCTTTAAAAAATTTAACAAGTTGGATGTACCTTGGGTTTCTCTTATCTGGGACACATATTATGCTGCTGCACCGCCCCAAGTAACTCGAAGTTGTGGTTCGTTTTGGTGGCGTGACGTGATGAAACTGTTTGATAAATTTTGTAAATTGGCTGTCCCTCACGTGCGCTCCGGAGACTCGGTGGTTTTTTGGCTGGATCGGTGGCAACTTAATAACAAGGTGGTTATCATGCAACAACGTTTCCCGAGGCTTCATTCTTTTGTGATTGATGACACGCTTACCATTAAGGAGGTGATGGAGTTGCCAGAACCGACCGACAATTTTCACCTGCCTCTATCAGTTGAAGCTTTTGAGGAATTCAACCAGCTCCAGGCTTTAATGCCTCTGATCAATTTGCATGAGGGAGTTAATGATGTCTGGAAATGGCCTTCAAGGACTGGGGATTATCGATCCAGGATCTACTATCGGTTTTGTTTTTCCGAAGTTGTGGTTGACCCCATATTTGGGTGGATCTGGAAATGTTCTTGCACCCTCAAACTCAAGGTGTTTGGCTGGCTCCTTTTGATGGATCGTCTAAACACTAGGAATATGATGCAGCGACGACATTGGATTATTCAGGATGGTACATGTGCTATGTGCTCCTCAGGTTTGCATGAAGATAGAGCTCATCTCTTCTTTGCTTGCAACTTTAGTCAACGGGTCTGGAATTATTTGGGCATCTCATGGAGTGTTCACCCTAACCAGAATACTTTTGAAATGGCTTGCGCAGCCAGGAAGGAATTTGGTCAACCTTTTTTCACTAAGGTTGTCTTTACGGCTACTTGGAATATTTGGACCCAAAGAAATGGAAGGATCTTCAGAAATGAGTTGCCCACTTTCAGATCTTGGAGGAGGAATTTTATTCATGATATTTCTCTTTTAGCTCATAGAATCAAGTGTAAATATAGATATAGACTAACCTCTTGGATAGCTTCCCTTCCCTAATCCCTCTCTGTGAGTAGCCTTTCTTTATCCTTTGTAATTTTGTACAGCATACCTGTTGTTTTTAATAAAGGGCTGTGAGGCTGTTGCCTTGCAGTATATAGTCAAAAAAAACTATTTGAGGACTCTAATTTATTTAAAAACTTTTAGATCTAAGTACTTTATTTAAAAAGCAAGAAAAAACAAAATAAAATGACATTCTAATAATAGCATACATCATGTGAAGAAGCAAAAACTTAGGCTCAACCGATACTAACCGATAATTGTTGAAGAAGAAAGGTGGGATGCCTACCGGGGCATCCCCAAGCTTAGATGTTTGAGACTTCTTGAAATATTATCTTGGGATGCCTTGGGCATCCCCAAGCTTGAGCTTTTGTGTCTCCTTAATTCTTCTCATATCACGGTTTTCCTAAATCTCAAAAGCTTCATTCACACAAAACTCAACAAGAACTCATGAGATAAGTTAGTATAAACTGATGCAAAAACCTTATCATTCTCTACTATAGAAAATCACTAAAATTATTATTCAAAATTTCTTACTAAATTCCTCTACATATGTAATACTCCTATCCACAAATAGAATCATTAAACAAGCAAACATATGCAAACAATGCAACCATAACAGCAATCTGCCAAAACAGTACAGTCTGTAAAGAATGCAAGAGTATCAATACTTATTCAACTCCAAACATTATGAAAATTTACCACACTGTAGAAAATTTATCAGAGCTCATTCTGCAAAAAGTTTCAACATTTTATCACATTCTAACTTTTGTAGGGAATTTTTGCAACAGCGGTAAACTTTCTATTTTCAAACAGCAACAAGTATACTTGCAAAATAAGCATGGCAAAGGCTATCATTGCCACTTTTATTGAAATAAAAGATGCAAAAAATTATTCTAAATAACAGCAAACAAATCCTAACAAAATAAATTTGTGCTCCAAGCAAAACACATATCATGTGACAAATGAAAACATAGCTCCAAGTGAGGTTACCGATAATATTGGAGACGAAAGAGGGGATGCCTTCCGGGGCATCCCCAAGCTTAGTTGCGTGGATCTTCCTTGAATATTTACTTGGGGGTTCCTTGGGCATCCCCAAGCTTAGGTTCTTTTCACTCCTTATTCTCCTCATATCGATATCGCACCCAAAACTTGGAAACTTCAATCACACAAAACTTATCGGAACTTTGTGAGATAGGTTAGTATGATAAAGAGCAAACCATTCCACTTTTGGTACTGCCAAAGACAAGATTCATAATTGTTATCACACAATGACTACTGTATCATATCATTTCTACCATTTATATTGATAAATATAAGCCATAGAAACTAGAAAACAAGCAAACTATGCATTGAAAACAGAATCTGTCAAAAACAGAACAGTCTGTAGTAATCTGTACTCAAACCATACTTCTGCTACTCCAAAATTTCTGAAAAATTAGGACAATCTGAGAAATTTGTCGTTAATATTCTGCAAAAAGAATCATCATTTTATCATGCTTGTATTAAAAATGAGAATTGTTTTCCTGAGCGCAAAAGTTTCTGTTTTTCAGCAAGATCAAATCAACTATCACCGTAAGCCATCCCAAAGGTCTTACTTGGCACTTTATTGAAACAAAAGCAATAAAACATGATTACAATAGTAGCCTAATCATGTGAACACACGAAAAAGGTAGGTAAAAGTGTTGGGTTGTCTCCCAACAAGTGCTTTTCTTTAATGCCTTTTAGCTAGGCATGATGATTTCAAGGATGCTCGCATAACAGATAAGAATTGAAACACAAAGAGAGCATCATGAATCACATGGCAAGCACATTTAAGCCTAACCCACTTCCTATGCATAGGGATTTTGTGAGCAAACAATTTATGGGAACAAGAATCAACTAGCATAGGAAGGCAAAACAAGCATGACTTCAAAACTTTCATCACATAGAGAGGAAACTTGATATAATTGCAATAAGCATATGTTTCTCCCTCATGACTTCAAAACAAGCAGCACAAGTCAGAACACACATCAGGATCAAGGGGGCGCGTCTGCTGGTCAGAACAAAAAGCAGCACAAGTCACTTCGGCTGCTGGTCAGATCCTTTCCCGGCTACTCCGGCTGGGTCGGAGAACCGAGGATCAAGCAGCGAAGACGGAGTGTACTTGTGCTTCTTTTTGTTCTCTGCGCAGACTACTTTCCCGGCTACTCCGTCTTCACCACCCAAACCATTGAGGCCCATCGCGAGGCGCGCCGGCAGGCGGGGGCTGAAATCGCGCTGGACGCGAGCCGGGCGCTCGAGGAGCAACTCTTGGCGGTCCAAGCCCGGCTGCAGCTGGCTCACCATATGCTCCGCCGCCTCCAGCACGCCGGGGCGCATGTGTTGGCCACCCTCTGGCCAAGCGAGACGATTCCCCGCACCCCGAGTCGGACTGCCGACTGGCTGGAGGCTGTGGTTGGCCGCTTCGAGGCCTGGAAGGCATCGGCAGCCCGGCTTGGAGCTGGGCGGGCGCTGGAGTTCGTCCGAGCCTGGTATCCGGGACTGAACCTGGACCAACTGTGCACCTGGCGGCTGGAGGCCGACGAAGAGCTGGAGGAGGTGCGGCCGGCTATCGCTTAGCGCGCCTCGACGATCGCCGAGTGTACTGACATCAGCGTCTTCGCCCCTGAAAATTAATGACGACGGCGTTGCCCAGCCGGAGGAGTGGTTCGGGCTGGACCCGGCAGTGGGTGAGGACTCGTCAGAGGAGATCGCCTCCAGCGATGAAAGCGAAGACGACGAAGGAGAGGAGGGCGAAGACGTTGAGCCGGCGGGTGAAGCGGCCAGCCAGCCTCAGCCTGATCGTGCCTCCAGCAACGAGGCGCATGCTAGCGTGCCCTCTGCGGGAGGCGGTGATCATGCCGAGGTTCGCCAGCCGGCCACTCCTCCAGCCGGCACTGCCGTCTCCTCCGACCTGCCCGACTTGCCAGTCGCTCCCTTGGCTTAATCTGCCGTCCTTGTTTTTTCCTACTTGTTGCCTTTTGAACAATTTTATTAAACTTGCGCAGTTCCACCCACTGGGGGTGTATTCAAACTATGTTGAATGCTGGCCTTTTGAAGGTCTTTTATGTAAATATTATTGTGTGCGTGTTTGGCTTCCATTTACGTATGCTTTTTGTCCTTAGGCTGTTTCCTTTGTCGCCTTCCCCTTTTGGGGAGGTAAGTACTTGAGCTTTTTTAGATTGAAGTGAGGTGAATGGAAGCCGGCCGGCCGGCTACTCTGGTAGTCGGTCGGTGGTGGGAGAAAAACCGGCTTTTGTTATATTAGTCCGTTAGTCCCTAGCTGTTTTTCGTGTGGGCGTCCTTTCCTGCCTTTAACTCTTGCCAGCCGGACAGCCGGTTCTTCGAACTGCGACTTTTGGCAAGAGAAGGCTTGGGTGCCGGCACACTACTTGTCTGACCGCGGGTAGGACTTCTAATATAACTCCAGGCGGCCAGTCCCCGGGCCGACTAGTCGAACCCGGTGCCGGACGGAAAAAGTAAATGTAATGACAAGGTCATAAGCGTGATACTCTTCATTCATAAATAAAAGATGGCAGTCCCCGAGCTCTCCTCGGGGGGCCTATTGTCTCGTACTTAGTACAAAAGTTAGTGTGATGCATACTGTATTTCAACTGTAAAATCTACGGAGGAGGTTGGCGTTCCATGGTCGTTCCGACTACTTGCCGGAGTCGTCTCTCTTTCGTGCCTTCGGCTTATGTGCGTCGATTAGGTAGTAGGAGTCGTTGCCTAAAGCTCTGCTGATGATGAAGGGGCCCTCCCAAGGGGTCGAGAGCTTGTGCTGGCCGGCTGTTCGCTGGATCAGCCGGAGCACAAGATCGCCCTCTTGGAAGGATCTTGGCTTGACCTTCCGGCTGTGGTAGCGGCGCGGGCCCTGCTGATAGATGGCGGACCGGCTGAGGGCTAACATCCGGCCCTCTTCCAGCAGGTCGACGCCATCTTCTCGTGCTTCCTTGGCCTCCGCCTCCTTGTACATGGTTACCCGAGGTGAGTCGCACTCGATGTCGGTTGGGATGACCGCCTCGGCACCATACACGAGGAAGAAAGGAGTGAAGCCGGTTGACTTGTTTGGGGTAGTGCGCAGACTCCAGAGGACGGCCGGCAGCTCATCGAGCCAACAGCCGGCTGAACGCTCCAGTGCTACGACCAGTCGGGGCTTGATGCCGGAAAGGATGAGTCCGTTGGCTCGCTCGACCTGGCCATTTGACTGCGGGTGGGAAACGGACGCTAAGTCCAACCGGATGCCTTGCGTCGCGCAGAAACATGCCAAGGCTCCCTTGGTGAAATTCGTGCCATTGTCAGTGATGATGCTGTGTGGCACGCCGTACCGAGTTGTTATATCTGCGATGAATGTCACGACAGTCGGCCCATTCAGCTTCTTGATCAGCTTTGCCTCAATCCATTTGGTGAATTTGTCCATGGCGACAAGCAAATGTGTCATGCCGCCGCGCGCCGTCTTGAATGGGCCCACCATGTCCAGTCCCCAAACGGCGAAGGGCCAAGTGAGGAGAATTGTCTTGAGTGTTGAAGCCGGCATGTGTTGCTTGGAGCTGAAGAGTTGGCACCCTTTGCAATGTTTAACTAACTCCTTGGCATCATCCAAAGCAGTCGGCCAAAAGAAACCATGGCGGAAGGCTTTGGCGACAAGTGATCTTGAGGCCGCATGGTGGCCGCATTCTCCTTGGTGGATATCTCTGAGGATTGCGATGCCCTTCTCTTGCTCGACGCATCGCTGGAGGACTCCAGTGACACTGCGCTTGACGAGCTCTCTGTTGACGATTGTGTATGCTCCGGCTCGGCGTTGGACTTGTCTTGCCTCTGTTTCGTCAGCTGGCAGGTCTTGGTTTATTAGGAAGTTGAGGATGGACTGAGCCCATGATGGAGCTGCGACTTCTTCTATTGCCAATGTGGCTACTGCGACCAGGGCGGGCGGGCTGGATGGTGAAATGCTGGAGTCGGCCGCCGCCTGTTGTGTTGGTGCAGTCTCCGGGCCGACTACCGCAGTCCCCTAGCCGGGTGTGGCGGTTCTTGGGTTAGGCATAACTATGGAAGTCCCCGAGCCGCTTACTAATGTCCCTGGGCCGACTATCGAAGTCCCCGGGTCACCTGCTTGGTTCTTCGAGCCGGACCCAGCTGTATCGGGGTCAGGTGGTACGAAGATGGAATCGGACTCTGGAGACGGCTTGATAGACGGCTTGAGGAGGCATTGTAGAGAGACACCGGTTGGTATTGCTTGCCGAGTGGAGCCTATTCGAGCTAGGGCATCAGCTTGCTCGTTGTCGGCTCGCGGTACGTGGAGGAACTCGCATCCTTCAAAATACCCACTGATCTGCTGAACGAGGAAGCGGTATCTTGCCATATTTGCATCCTTGGCATCCCAGTCACCGGATGATTGCTGGACCACCAAGTCCGAGTCGCCATAACATAGGATCCGGCGAATGCCGAGCTCTTTGGCAAGCCGGAGCCCGTGTATGAGTGCCTCGTACTTGGCCACGTTGTTGGAGGCGGCAAAGTGAATTTGCAGCGTGTATCTGAGCTTGTCGCCTTTGGGATAGGTGAGGACGATGCCGGCTCCCAAGCCGGTGCGCATCTTGGACCCATTGAAGTGCATGCGCCAATGAGTGGAGTCGGGAGCCGGCGGTAGGTACTGGGTCTCGGCCCAGTCGACGAGGAAGTCGGCCAATGCTTGGGACTTGATGGCGGTGCGAGGCTGGTAGAAGATCGTGTAAGGGGCCAGCTCGATGGACATTTCGCCACCCGGCCGAATGCATCCCGGCTGCCTATGATCTCGGCCAGCGGGGCGGTGCATACGACCGTGATGGGATGCTCTTGGAAGTAGGGCAGCTTCTTGGCGGCGAAGTACACGCCATAGCACATCTTCTGGTAGTGCGGGTAGTTCTGCTTCGAGGCGGATAGTACCTCGCTCAAATAGTACACCGGCCTCTGGACCGGCTGGGCTCGGACCTCTTCTGGGCGTTGGACTACGATGACGGTGCTGACCACCCGACTCGTTGCGGCAATGTAGAGGAGCATGGGCTCTTTCTCAGTCGGCGCCGCCAGGACCGGCGGTGTGGCCAGCATCTTCTTCGGCTCGTGAAAAGCTTGGTCGGCTTGGTCATTCCACTCGAAGTGAGTGGTCTTCTTCATGAGGCAGTAGAGGGGGAGAGCTTTCTCTCCGAGCCGGCTGATGAAGTGGTTCAGGGAGGCCAAGCATCCGGTAAACTTCTGGATGTCTCGAAGTTTGGTGGGAATCGCCATTCTCTCAATGGCCTTGATCTTCACCGGGTTGCATTCGATGCCGCGTTCGGAGACCAGGAAGCCTAGGAGCTGGCCTGCTGGCACTCCGAACACGCATTTCTCGGGGTTGAGCTTGATTTGGAACCGGCATAGGTTCTCAAATGTTTCTTTGAGGTCTTCCAGCAAGGTGCCGCGCTTCTCCGTCTTCACCGCAATGTCGTCTACGTAGACGTGGGCATTTCTGCCGAGTTGCTTGAGGAGGCACTTCTGCATGCAACCCTGAAAAGTGGCACCGGCATTTCTCAAGCCGAATGTCATAGTCAGGTAGCAGAAGGCTCTGAATGGCGTGATGAAGGCGGTCTTCAGGCAGTCGGCCGGATCTAACTTTATCTGGTGGTATCCTGAGTAAGCATCCAAGAAACTCAACAGCTCGCATCCGGCCGTGGAGTCTATCACTTGGTCAATCCTCGGCAGGGCAAAGGGATCTTTGGGGCAGGCCTTGTTGAGGCTCGTGTAGTCTATGCACATGCGCCACTTATTGTTCTTCTTTAATACGAGGACCGGGTTGGCGAGCCACTCTGGAAAGAAAACTTCCATAATGAAGCCGGCTGCCAGAAGCCGGGCTATCTCCTCTCCCACAATCCTTCTTTTCTCCTCTGACAGTCGGCGGAGGGGTTGTTTGACTGGTTTTGCGTCTTCTCAGACGTGTAGTTTGTGCTCGGCGAATTCCTTCGGAACACCCGGCATGTCCTTGGGGGACCATGCAAAGATGTCCCGATTCTCACGGAGGAAATCGGCAAGCTCGCCTTCCTATTTGCTGTTTAGGTTTGCCCCGATGACAGCAAACCTCTCTGGGTGCTCGGGGTCAAGAGGTACCTTCTTCGTCTCCTTGGCCGGCTGGAAAGATCCTTGGGCATCATACTCCTTGGGATCGGGGGACAGGGCCGACTGTTTGCCGGCCATGGCCACGACTCGATCCAACATCTTCTTCTCTTCGGCAATCACAAGGGACTCGGCCAGCCGGCTGCTGGCTGCTGCGCACTCGGAAGACTTCTTGTAATCGCCGGCTATGGTGATGACGCCCTTGGTGCTTGGCATCTTCATCTTGAGGTATGCATAGTGGGGAACTGCCATGAATCTGGCCAAGGCAGGTCGGCCAAGCAATGCATGGTAGGGGCTCTCCAGGTCCACCACTTCAAACCAGATCTCTTCCCGGCGGAAATGCTCCTTGTCCCCAAAGAGTACGTCAATCTTGATCTTGCCAATGGGGGCGCAGGACAGGCCGGGTACGATGCCATGGAACACTGTCCGAGTAGGCATGAGTTGCTTCGTCTTGACGTTCAGCTTCTCCAGGGTGTCACATTATAAGATGTTGATGCTGCTCCCTCCGTCTATCAACACGCGGGAGAAACGGGCGGCGCGTCTGTCTGTTGCAAGGGTGGCATCTAGAACCAACGCATAAGAGCCGGGAGATGGCATCACCTCTGGGTGGTCGGCCCGTGTAGGATCTAGAAGTAGATGTGTCTAGAAGGGGGGGTTAGACACTTGGTGCTAAAGTTGCAATTTTTAAGCTTTTTCGATTTAAGTGGAGTTTAGGCACAATTTCAACACACACAATACATATCAAGCACGCATGCAAAGAGTATATGAGCAGCGGAATGTAAAGCATGCAACTTGCAAGAATGTAAAGGGAAGGGTTTGGAGATTTCAAACGCAATTGGAGACACAGATGTTTTTCCCGTGGTTCGGATAGGTGGTGCTATCCTACATCCACGTTGATGGAGACTTCAACCCACGAAGGGTAACGGTTGCGCGAGTCCACACAGGGCTCCACCCAAGGGCAACAGTTGCGTGAGTCCACACAGGGCTCCACCCACGAAGGGTTCACAAAGAAGCAACCACCCACAAAGGGTCCACGAAGAAGCAACCTTGTCTATCCCACCATGGCCATCGCCCACGAAGGACTTGCCTCACTAGCGGTAGATCTTCACGAAGTAGGCGATCTCCTTGCCCTTACAAACTCCTTGGTTCAACTCCACAATCTTGTCGGAGGCTCCCAAGTGACACCTAGCCAATCTAGGAGACACCACTCTCCAAGAAGTAACAAATGGTGTGTAGGTAATGAACTCCTTGCTCTTGTGCTTCAAATGATAGTCTCCCAAACACTCAACTCTCTCTCATAGGATTTGGATTTGGTGGAAGGAATATTTGAGTGGAAAGCAACTTGGGAAGGCTAGAGATCAAGATTCATATGGTAGGAATGGAATGTCTTGGTCTCAACACATGAGTAGGTGGTTTTCTCTCAGAACATATGAGTAGGAATGGTGTGTGTGTTCTGATGGCTCTCACTTCGAATGAGAAGGAGGTGGAGGGGTATATATAGCCTCCACACAAAATCCAACCGTTACACACAATTTACCAATCTCGGTGGGACCGAAGCAGAAAACTCGGTCTGACCGAAGTAGTAAACCTAGTGACCGTTATTAATTTCGGTGGGACTGACATGCAACTCGGTAGGACCGATTCGGTTAGGGTTTGGGCATAACGTAATCTCGGTGAGACCGATTACACAAACTCGGTGAGACCGAATTTGGTAATTAGCTAACCAGAGAGTTGGTCAGGCAAACTCGGTGGGACCAATTTGCTCTTTCGGTGAGACCGAGTGGAACTCGGTGAGACCGAAAAATTACAAAGGGGAAACACTGAGTTTACATTGCAATCTCGGTGGGACCGATTCGCTCTTTCGGTGGGACCGAAAAGTTGCGAAAGGGAAACAGAGAGTTTGCAACCCCATCTCGGTGGGACCGAGATCCTTATCGGTAGAACCGAATTGCTAGGGTTTGGTAGTGGCTAATTACAAGTGAAACTCGGTGGCGCCGGATGGGAAGAATCGGTGGGACCGAGTTTGGCTTAGGGTTTAGGTCAAATGTGGATATAGGAAAGTGGTTGAGGATTTTGGAGCATATCATTAAGCACATGAAGCAAGAGGCTCATTAAGAGACACCTCATCCCTCCTTGATAGTATTGGCTTTTACTATGGACTCAATGTGATCTTGGATCACTAAAATGTAAAATGAAGAGTCTTGAGCTTGAAGCTTTAGCCAATCCTTTGTCCTTAGCATCTAGGGAGTTCCCACAACCTTTAGTCCATGCCACTCCATTGTTGAACTTATCTGAAACATGCTAGATAGAAGTGTTAGTCCAACAAGAGATATGTTGTCATCAATTATCAAAACCACCTATGTTGTCATCAATTATCAAAACCACCTAGGGAGCACTTGTGCTTTCAATCTCCCCCTTTTTGGTAATTGATGGCAACATACATCAAAGCTTTAGATAAAGATATAAAGAACAGCAAGTAAAGCTTTGGAAGAACATGTAGCAAGCATAGGCTCCCCCTACATGTATGCACTCATGTAAATATGAAATATAGAGGCATGTGAGAGCATAAACTTGACAGAGTAGGCAATGTGTTACATGTATCTTGGCCATATGCATCAGAGCAAAAGATTATCAAGAAAAATACCTTCATGCTCATGAGTCCTTCTTGCAAACAGTATGTACATAAGCAAGAACTCCTCATACTCATGATTTTGATGCATATACTTACCTTGTGGTCTCGAGTTGGCTTAGGATGGAATGAACCTGCACAAACAAGGTTAGATAACACAGGTACATCCACTAGCCAGAGCAAACAAAAGAAACCACAAGAATACCAGGACTGAGATGACATGTAGAGAGTGAGTACAAGGTACCACATTGGATTCAACATGTCCCCACGAATAAAGATATGCAATGAATTTGGCTGATTTCTTTTCCTTTAGGTGTCTTGCTCCCCCTGAATCTTACATGGGATATTGGGAGAAGATAGGAAACACAAAATCAGAGCTGAATAGAACTAAATTCAAATGAGGTTATATGAACATGTCTTTCCCCAAAAAAAAATGTGGCATCTCTCCTCTTGAACATCAAGCATCTGGGATCCTCGAGACTTTCTCTCCCCCTTAATACTTTCTCTCTGTCCTACAAGCTTTGATGTGATCTCTCTCCCCCTTTGACATCAATTTCCAAG
Source organism: Triticum dicoccoides (assembly GCF_002162155.2). NCBI lineage: Eukaryota > Viridiplantae > Streptophyta > Magnoliopsida > Poales > Poaceae > Triticum > Triticum dicoccoides. The sequence continues at coordinate 449,346,720 of NC_041390.1, read as the reverse complement.
AAGGTTTTTCCTGGAATTTGCCAAATAGGTTTGGTCCTTGAGATTCAGCACAAAGCAGAGGATAAAATTGTGATGCTTGTGGAGGACAAGATTCATTGAGCGGAGCTGGATCCGAAGAAATGTAGAACAAGTGGCAAATTGTTTTTCTGATTGTAAAGTCGGTGGCACCGAGTGGCATATTTCGGTGGTACCGAAAAGATTCGGTTGGACCGAAATTTGCAAGTCGGTGAAACCGAGTTTACACAGAGAAAAACATTTGTCACCTCAGCTCACTAGACAAGTAAGATCTCACAAAGATTTGCAATTAATTAGCTGAAGGATTTGCAAGAAATTTGATGCAGAAATATGCAGAACAAGAGCAAAAGGAAAAGAGTGAAAGTTTCTAGATGAAGTTTTTTTTGTGTGAGAGAGAAGGAAATAAATATGCAAGGAACAAATGCAATAACCAAAAAAAAGAACATAAGAGAACTTCATCTAGAATTGGGCGGTGACATAGTCACCTATGTTAGAGTATATTGACTTAGGAGTCAAGTGAGGACACTTGATCATAGGTCATACTCATCGTTTAAGCTCAAAATGGGGTTACCATTTTTCGTTTAAGCATCTTGATGTATTCACATCTTGTTGAGTTGCTTTGACTCATGTCTTGGAGTAAAGCTTCTCTAAGATGGAACAACATACCTTGGGTGGTGGTGTGGTTCTTGCTCATGTAGTTGAACTTGTGTGGGTGCTCAAGGTTGATGTAGCTCATCAAGAGTTGGGAGCACCACTTGGAGTTTGAGTTCATCTGCCTACATGGGTTAGTTCTTGCAAGGAAGAGCACTTGTGTATCCAAAAATGACAATCATGAAGCTCAACATAGAATTTGTCAAAGGATATGTTTGAATGGTTTTGTGCTTCCTTGTCTTCAACCACCATTGTGTAGAGTCTTGGTGATGTAGAGATTGCTCAAGATGTGAGTGAGTCGCAATCTCATGGAATTAGATTCAACCAAGTACCTACATGGGTTAGACAACATGCAAGGTGCAAGTATATCCAAGACATAAGATAGTTATCATAAGAGATACATCATGGATTAGTCATAAGCTCATGTCTTTCATGTATCCAATGGAGTTCCTACTCCAAATTCGAAGCATCAATGATGTTCAATTCTCCTCTCAACCTGCAAAACACTTTCTCATCAAGCGGTTTAGTGAATATATCCGCCAACTGCTTATCGGTGCGAACATGCTTAAGATTGATGTCACCCTTAGCAACATGATCTCGAATGAAATGATGACGAACTTCAATATGCTTAGTTCGAGAATGTTGTATAGGATTATGACCAATTTTGATAGCACTTTCATTGTCACAAAGCAGGGGAACATGTTTCACATAAATCCCATAATCTTTAAGAGTTTGAGTCATCCAAAGTAATTGAGCACAACATGAACCAGCGGCAATGTATTCAGCTTCGGCAGTGGATAAAGATACCGAGTTTTGTTTCTTGGAAGACCAAGATACAAGAGATCTACCAAGAAATTGACAAGTACCCGAAGTGGACTTTCTATCAACTTTGTCTCCGGCATAATCCGAGTCGGAATAGCCAACAAGATCAAAAGAAGACCTCTTAGGATACCAAATGCCAAAATTTGGTGTATGGATTAAATATCTCACTATCCTTTTCACAGCCTTAAGATGACAATCTTTAGGAGCAGCTTGATATCGTGCACACATGCATACACTTAGCATAATATCGGGACGTGAAGCACATAGGTATAACAATGAACCAATCATAGAGCGATAAACCTTTTGATCAACTGGTTCACCATCTTTGGTTAAATCATTATGTCCACTAGTAGGCATGGGTGTAGACATACCTTTGCATTCTTGCATATTGAACTTCTTGAATAAGTCCTTGGTGTACTTTGTTTGAGAGACAAATGTACCTTCCTTAGTTTGCTTGATTTGCAATCCAAGAAAGAATTTGAGTTCACTCATCATAGACATCTCAAACTTCTCTGACATTAGCTTTCCAAACTTTTCACTAAAGAGAGGGTTAGTTGAACCAAATATGATGTCATCAACATAAATTTGGCATACAAAAAGTTCTCCATTAACCCTTTTAGTAAAAAGAGTAGAGTCAATTTTACCAATTTCAAAACCACTTGTAGTAAGGAACTTGGTCAAGCATTTATACCATGCTCTAGGAGCTTGTTTAAGACCATAAAGAGCTTTGTGAAGTTTGTAAACATGATTTGGTTTCTTAGGATTAACAAAGCCGGGAGGTTGTTTGACATAAACCTCCTCCTCTATTTCTCCATTTAGAAAAGCACTCTTAATGTCCATTTGGTACAAGGTGATATTATGGTGATTAGGATAGGCAAGTAAGATGCGAATGGACTCAAGTCTAGCAACGGGAGCATACGTCTCACCATAGTCCATACCTTCGATTTGTGTGTATCCTTGGGCGACGAGACGTGCTTTGTTGCGGACCACTTGTCCATCTTCATCTTGCTTGTTGCGAAACACCCATTTGGTACCAATGATGTTGTGGTTGTTGTCGGGCCTCTCAACCAATGTCCAAACTCGGTTTCTCTCAAAATTATGTAGCTCTTCATGCATAGCGTTTATCCAATCCGGATCTTCCAATGCTTCTTCAACCTTCATTGGTTCAATGCTAGAGATGAATGAATAGTTTTCACAAAAGTTAGCTAAACGAGTTTTTGAGCGAGTGATTCTCCCGGTTTGTATATCATTGAGGATTTGCTCGACGGGATGATCTTTGGCAATTCTTGCTCGAACTCGTGAGAGCTTTTGCTTGGGTCTTCGTTGAACATCTTCTTCATCTTGTTCTTCTTCTTGGCCTTCTTCATTGTTGACGTCGTCGTTCTCTTGTCGTGGTGGAGAAGGAGGTTGTTGATGTTTGTCTTGACGTATTTCCTCGTCTTCTTCATCTTGATGTGTCCCACTTGTGGATGCTTCCGTATCGATTCTTGGTTCACCTTGACGTGAAGTAGAAGCTTCCACTTGGACGGATGAAGTACTCTCCTTCACCTCTGTTGGACGAATTTTGCCAATGGACAAGTCTCGAATTGCTTCTGAAGGATCTTTGTCTCCTACATCAATTGGCAATTGCTCTACTTGCGAGCCATTAGATTCATCAAACTTCACATCTACCGTCTCTTCAACCTTTCGGGTGAAATTGTTATAGACACGGTAAGTGTGAGAGTTTGATCCATAACCAAGTAGAAAACCTTCATGAGATTTAGGAGCAAACTTTGAATGACGATGCTTATCAAGAATGTAGCACTTTGAGTCGAATACTCGAAAGTATCCAACTTGGGGTTTGTTACCGGTGAGAAGCTCGTATGGCGTCTTGCCGAGTAGCTTGTGAAGATATAAGCGATTTGTTGCGTGACAAGCTGTCTCGACCGCTTCTGCCCAAAAGTGCTTTGGCGTCTTGTATTCATCAAGCATCGTTCTTGCCATTTCGATGAGCGTCCGGTTCTTCCTCTCAACAACTCCATTTTGTTGAGGTGTGTACGTGGCCGAGAACTCGTGTGAAATCCCTTCTTCGTCAAGAAAGGTGTCCACATTTGCATTCTTGAACTCCGTACCGTTGTCACTCCGAACCTTCTTGATCTTCACATCAAACTGATTTTGGGCCTTCCTAGCGAAGTTTCTGAAGATCTTCTGGACCTGCGACTTGTCATTAAGAAAGAACACCCACGTAAATCTTGAAAAATCATCAACTATAACTAGACCAAAAGAATTTCCACCGAGACTCTTGTAGGCGTTGGGACCAAAAAGATCCATGTGAAGTAGCTCGAGTGGCCTTCTTGTGGTCATGATGTTCTTCACGGGATGTCTTCCTCCAACCTGTTTACCTGCTTGACAAGCACTGCAAAGTCTATCCTTATCAAATATGACATCATTAATTCCAAGGATATGATTTCCTTTAATAAGCTTGTCAAGGTTTCTCATGCCAACGTGACCTAGTCGTCTATGCCACAACCAACCTTTTGAGGATTTAGCAACAAAGCAAGTTTTAGGTTGCGCCTTTTTAGAGAAATCGACAATGTAAAGATCACCTCTACGCATACCAGTAAAGACCATTTTATGATTGTCTCGACGAAATACTTGGCAATCTACCTCAGTAAATAGGACATTCAAACCGAAATCAGCAAGTCTAGATACTGAAAGTAAGTTGTAGCCAAGAGATTCAACGAGCATGACATTTTGAATGGAACTATCATGTGAGATGGCCACCTTACCAAGGCCAACCACTTTACCCTTTGAATTATCACCAAAGGTGACATATTTTCGAGGGTCGTTGTTTTCAGCAAGCTCACGAAACATCTCTTCATCTCCGGTCATATGATCAGTACATCCACTATCAAGAACCCATTCCTTTCCTCCTGATTCATATCCCCAAAGATTTGCCATAAGACCAAAATGTCTCATTGCATCATCGAGATCGAAGTCACTATCATCGTCATCATCATAATATTCATGTTCATCATGATCTTGTGATTCATCATTTCCTAGAGAGGGTAATTCATCAGACAAATGATCATCAAAGTGGTCACTTTTATGAATTCTTACGGCTTTGAGTATGATATCATTAATGATTCCAACATCTCCTTTAGCATGCTTAAGATTGGCAAGTTCAAGAAGACATTTACCAAAACTAGGATCACTAGAGTTCATCTTACTCAAGGCAATGGATTTATGGAGAATTTCATCCAAAGTTTTCAAGGAATGATTGGGAAATCTTTCCTCAAGAAATTTCCATATAGTATAGGCACAATTTTGAGTAGGCAAACTAGCAATCAGATTTTTGGGCAATCCTCTAATGATGAGCTCAATAGTTCTAAGATTGCGAATCATGTCAATATCTTCATCTAGGGTAGGATGCAAGGGATCAATATGGGGTGCACAAGGGCTAGCAATATACTTGTTCAAATGATATTGATTGAAGATTACAAGCATCTCATTTTTCCACTCATGAAAATACTTTCCATCAAGAATAGGCACTCTATGTCTAAGACTCCCTAGAGTAGACACATCCATCTTCCTCCACTGGTGATTAAACCAAGGCAATGGAGACCAAAGCTCTGATACCACTTGTAGGATCTAGAAGTAGATGTGTCTAAAAGGGGGGGTTAGACACTTGGTGCTAAAGTTGCAATTTTTAAGCTTTTTCGGTTTAAGTGGAGTTTAGGCACAATTTCAACACACACAATACATATCAAGCACGCATGCAAAGAGTATATGAGCAGCGGAATGTAAAGCATGCAACTTGCAAGAATGTAAAGGGAAGGGTTTGGAGATTTCAAACGCAATTGGAGACACGGATGTTTTTCCCGTGGTTCGGATAGGTGGTGCTATCCTACATCCACGTTGATGGAGACTTCAACCCATGAAGGGTAACGGTTGCGCGAGTCCACACAGGGCTCCACCCAAGGGCAACGGTTGCGTGAGTCCACACAGGGCTCCACCCACGAAGGGTCCACGAAGAAGCAACCACCCACAAAGGGTCCACGAAGAAGCAACCTTGTCTATCCCACCATGGCCATCGCCCACGAAGGACTTGCCTCACTAGCGGTAGATCTTCACGAAGTAGGCGATCTCCTTGCCCTTACAAACTCCTTGGTTCAACTCCACAATCTTGTCGGAGGCTCCCAAGTGACACCTAGCCAATCTAGGAGACACCACTCTCCAAGAAGTAACAAATGGTGTGTAGGTAATGAACTCCTTGCTCTTGTGCTTCAAATGATAGTCTCCCAAACACTCAACTCTCTCTCATAGGATTTGGATTTTGTGGAAGGAAGATTTGAGTGGAAAGCAACTTGGGAAGGCTAGAGATCAAGATTCATATGGTAGGAATGGAATGTCTTGGTCTCAACACATGAGTAGGTGGTTTTCTCTCAGAACATATGAGTAGGAATGGTGTGTGTGTTCTGATGGCTCTCACTTCGAATGAGAAGGAGGTGGAGGGGTATATATAGCCTCCACACAAAATCCAACCGTTACACACAATTTACCAATCTCGGTGGGACCGAAGCAGAAAACTCGGTCTGACCGAAGTAGTAAACCTAGTGACCGTTAGGAATTTCGGTGGGACTGACATGCAACTCGGTAGGACCGATTCGGTTAGGGTTTGGGCATAACGTAATCTCGGTGAGACCGATTACACAAACTCGGTGAGACTGAATTTGGTAATTAGCTAACCAGAGAGTTGGTCAGGCAAACTCGGTGGGACCGATTTACTCTTTCGGTGAGACCGAGTGGAACTCGGTGAGACCGAAAAATTACAAAGGGGAAACACTGAGTTTACATTGCAATCTCGGTGGGACCGATTCGCTCTTTCGGTGGGACCGAAAAGTTGGGAAAGGGAAACAGAGAGTTTGCAACCCCATCTCGGTGGGACCGAGATCCTTATCGGTAGAACTGAATTGCTAGGGTTTGGTAGTGGCTAATGACAAGTGAAACTCGGTGGCGCCGGATGGGAAGAATCGGTGGGACCGAGTTTGGCTTAGGGTTTAGGTCAAATGTGGATATGGGAAAGTGGTTGAGGATTTTGGAGCATATCATTAAGCACATGAAGCAAGAGGCTCATTAAGCAACACCTCATCCCTCCTTGATAGTATTGGATTTTCCTATGGACTCAATGTGATCTTGGATCACTAAAATGTAAAATGAAGAGTCTTGAGCTTGAAGCTTTAGCCAATCCTTTGTCCTTAGCGTCTAAGGAGTTCCCACAACCTTTAGTCCACGCCACTCCATTGTTGAACTTATCTGAAACATGCTAGATAGAAGTGTTAGTCCAACAAGAGATATGTTGTCATCTATTATCAAAACCACCTATGTTGTCATAAATTATCAAAACCACCTAGGGAGCACTTGTGCTTTCAGCCCGGCTCCAGCTGATAGGTTTTTCTGACCAGTGCATGTGCTCGGCGGGGTTGGCAGCGACCATGCTGACTTCCTGGTGCTCTCGGCGTTTGATGCGCCGGTCTTCGGGCTGGCTTGTAAAGATGACATAGGCGGCATGCTCATCGGGGAACTCATCATGCACAGCTCCGACCGCGGGCCAAACGGTCGGCGGCTGCGGAGCCGGAGGTGGCGGACCGGCAGGCGGAGGCGGCGCGAGCCCTTCGCCTTTGGAGATTCGGGTGAGCCAATGGCACTTCCGGGTTGTGTGGTTGGACGGCTTTGCGCCGCTGTGGAACTTGCACGGGGCGTCGAGAGTTTGCTCGTAGGAGAAGGCTGGCTGCCAAGCTGGCCTGCCGCCCTTGGGTTTCTTGGGCGCGGGCCGCCCTTTGGGCTGCTCGTCTTCGACTGTGGCCACCTGCCGACTGGCGGGAGGTGGCGCAGGGCCCTTGCGCTTGTGGTCGTTCGGGTGTGGGCGTCGGTCGGAATCCCCAGCCGATGTCTTGGGCGCTGGGTTGAGTACTTTCCCGGACACGTCTACCCGGAGCTCGATCTTCATTGAGGAGTCGGCGGTGGCGTACTTGTCCGCTATGTCCAGAAGCTCGTCGAGGGTAGTCGGCTCGTCGCAGAGAATCTTGTGCTTGAGGAGGGTGCCTTCTCGACACCCGGCAGTGAAGTATTCTATGGCTTGCACCTCATGCACCCCTTCGCAAGAGTTGCGGAGCTCGGCCCAATGCGTGAGGTAGTCGCGAGTAGACTCGGCGGGGCCTTGTACGCACAAGGAGAGCTGTCTGGGCTTGGGAGCCCGCTTGTAGGTGCTGGTGAAGTTGCGGACGAAATCTTCTATGAAATCTAGCCAGCTGTTGATGCTGTATGGCTTGAGGCTGTTGAGCCAGGTCCGCGCCGTGCCCTGCAGCATGAGGGGCGCGTACTTCATGGCAACGCGCCTGTTGCCATTGGCTATGCTAACCGCCGTGGAGTAGTCGATCAACCAATCTTCCGGCTTCACGGAGCCGTTGTACTTGGGCGTGTCTCTTGGGAGCGAGAACCCTTTGGGGAAGGGCTCGTCACGGATGCGGGGGCCGAAGCAAGGCGGGCCGACATCGTCTTATTCTTCCAGCGCCAGGCGGTCGATCCGATGGCGGGCGTCGTTCTCACCGACTCCTTCGCGGCGACCTAGCGGGCCGCTGAGAGTCGGATGCGCAACATGCGGCGGGGTGGGATATCTCTCTCCACGGGGCCGAGGCGGAGGCGGGTTGCCCCGCCACTCCACGGCCCGGGGGTGGCCTTCTGCGTCTCGCTCGATGGAGATTCGGGTTTGGCTTCGGCCGACAGCCGGCTCTTTCTCGCGCCGCGCGCGGGTTTTACCCGTAGTCGGCGTCCGGGACGTCGCGCCGTGATCTCGGCACGGGGGAGGGCTTTCCGCGCGGGCGTCGGCTTCGTGCTGCTGCGTGGCTGCATCAATTAGCTGCTGGATGCGTCGGGTCATGTGGGGGAGTTCTTCGGCCCCCAGTCCGTCTAGCTCGTCTACGGCCGCCTGGGCGGCGCGCAGGTTCTTGAGTGGAGTGGCATAGACTGGGCGGTCAACTCCTAACGTGTCGGCGACGACAGTGCCGCGCTGTCTGACAACGCCGACCCGGCTGGGCCCGCCTGGGGGCGGCGTGCCAAAGGCGGCGCGGTCGGCTTCACGTCGGTGGGCCTCAGCGAGGCGTCTCATGGAAACCAACTTCCGGCCCTCCGCGAGGAGGGCGAGGCGGCGAGCCTCTAGTGCTTCAGCGTCGGCATCGGCCAGGAGGGGGATGGACAAGTCGTGGACCGCTGCGTGCGGGGCATCGTGGGCGCTCTCGTCAGCAGCGCCGCCGCGGACGATGACCATCACCTCGGTGGTGACAGTGTCGTGGCCATCGGCCCGGGGAAGCGGGTCGTTGTAGATCGTGACGACGGTGGGAAAGGTGTCGAGTGAGGCCGTGTCGGAGTCGACAGGCATCGGATCGGTGGAGCCAACCGACTCCAAGTCCACAGCAGGCTCGCCGGAGACATGGAGCTGGCCGAGGAGGCTGACGAGGTGGTCGGTGCCCGCCTCGGAGGCGAGCTCGTCGGAGATGAGGGTCTTGTCGAGGAGATCGGCGAGGCCGCTCGCTGCGCAGACATTGGTGACGCCTTGCAGCGCGTCGTGGCAAGCGCCATCGGGCGTGCCGGGCTGGCTACGCTCGCGGGGGAGGAAGAAGGTTCCCGTCCAGAACAGGTCTCCGGACGACGGTGCACCTGGCCCCACGGTGGGCGCCAAATGTCGGGTGGTAGGTGCGACATATGCCAACGGGTGGCTTATCATTGTGGGAGCCAGTAAGACGTCGCCGGTGCCTGGAAGCGGGATGAGGCGAAGACATGCACGCCGGCGAATCTTACCCAGCTTCGGGGCTCTACGGGGTCTCCGCATGATCACTAGATGAACAAGTAGCTACACGATGCTCCTTGACCTGTTTGCGAGAGGAGGAAGAAGGGCTCTGCCCGCTCTCCTCTCCTCCCTATGTGGTGTTTAAAACTAGCAGGGATCAACCCTTTGCATGGGTGTCCCGAGGGGTTTATATAGGCCTACCCCCCGGGGATATTATGGTAATCCGGCTGGGCGCGGGGCCCGGCCGTCTGTGTCTGCCCTCGCCGGCTTACGCACCGACTGCTAGGGCCCGCCGGCTGGTGGGTCCCGCCGGCTGCCGTCTCCTTGGTCGACAAGCAGGCCCCACTGTCCAGGGCCTTGTCGGTGGCTGGTTACTATTGCTCAATCCTGGTGACGAGGGCTTCGCCGAGGTGGGCGTGGCTACAGTGCCGCCGTCCGGCGGGTGATCGTTGTAGCCGCACCGCGTCTTGTCTCCTTAATGGGGCGTCTCCTTCGAGGGGGTGGCAAGCCGGCTGTGGAGAGCCGCCTCTGTCTTGGGCCGACTGGGAGAGGCCGGGCCGCCTTTGGGTGTCTCTCTACCTGAAGGGGCCCACCGCCCGTGGGCCACTCTGGCAGCCCGTCGTGGATGACATCAGGGTCAACATGGCAACAGTGCCGTGCCGGACGGGTCATGGCCACCCGTACGACGCACTATGCCAGGCGTGCTCCGGGATTCGGGGGTGGCAAGCTTTACTGTAGCCACGCCCCGTCACATCGCCGTTATGTGGGTGCAGACTTCAAGGGTACGATCTCGACCGCTTTATGGGAGCCGGCTTCTAGGAGTCGGCCTTCTCGCGGCCGGCTCCTCGGAGCCGGCCCTCCCGCGGCTTTCTTCATGAAGGCTGAAGTCGGGCCACCTTCCGATAGTCGGCCTGGGAAACAGCCGGCGAGGGGAAGGCAGCCCCATGTCTTGGATTCTTGAGGGTCGGATGGGCTCGTAATTTTTTTCCAGAAGGGCCAGGGGGAGCCGGCTTGGCTACCCATGGTTATTTCCTCCGACAATCAACGTAACCCTTTTACGATGAATCTTTTTTCACCTCTATAATCGAGAAACATATCCTTATTCCACTAAGGATAATTTTGACCGTTGTCCAGTGATCTATTCCTAGATCACTATTGTACTCCCTTGCTAAAAACAGTGTAGGGTATACAATAGGTCTGGTACATAGCATGGCATACTTTATAGAACTTATGGTTGAGGCATAGGGAATGACTTTCATTCTCTTTCTATCTTCTGCCATGGTCAGGCTTTGAGTCTTACTCAATTTCACACCTTGTAACACAGGCAAGAACTCTTTCTTTGACTGTTCCATTTTGAACTTACTTCAAAATCTTGTCAAGGTATGTACTCATTGAAAAAACTTATCAAGCGTCTTGATCTATCTCTATAGATCTTGATGCTCAATAAGTAAGCAGCTTCACCGAGGTCTTTCTTTGAAATAACTCCTTTCAAACACTCCTTTATGCTTTGCAGAATAATTCTACATTATTTTCAATCAACAATATGTCATTCACATATACTTATCAGAAATGTTGTAGTGCTCCCACTCACTTTCTTGTAAATACAGGCTTCACTGCAAGTCTGTATAAAACTATATGCTTTGATCAACTCATCAAAGCGTATATTCCAACTCTGAGATGCTTGCACCAGTCCATAGATGGATCGCTGGAGCTTGCACATTTTGTTAACACCTTTAGGATTGATAAAACCTTCTGGTTGCATCATATAAAACTCTTCTTTAAGAAATCCATTAAGGATTGCAGTTTTGTTATCCATTTGCCAGATTTCATAAAATGCGGCAATTACTAACATGATTCGGACAGACTTTAAGCATCGATACGAGTGACAAAATCTCATCGTAGTCAACACCTTGAACTTTGTCAAAAACCTTTTTTGACAAGTCTAGCTTTGTAGATAGTAATACTACTATCAGCGTCCATCTTCCTCTTTAAGATCCATTTATTTTCTATGGCTTGCCGATCATTGGGCAAATCCATCAAAGTCCATACTTTGTTCTCATACATGGATCATATCTCAGATTTCATGGCCTCAAACAATTTTGCGGAATCTGGGCTCATCATCGCTTCCTCATAGTTCATAGGTTCGTCATGGTCAAGTAACATGACCTCCAGAACTGGATTACCGTACCACTCTGGTGCGGATCTCACTCTGGTTTACCTACGAGTTTCGGTAGTAACTTGATCTGAAGTTACATGATCATCATCATTAGCTTCCTCACTAATTGGTGTAGTAGTCACAGGAACATATTTCTGTGATGAACTACTTTCCAATAAGGGAGCAGGTACAGTTACCTCATTAAGTTCTACTTTCCTCCCACTCACTTCTTTCAAGAGAAACTCCTTCTCTGGAAAGGATCCATTCTCAGCAACGAATATCTTGCCTTCGGATCTGTGATAGAAGGTGTACCCAACATATTCTTTTGGGTATCCTATGAAGACGCACTTCTCCGATTTGGGTTTGAGCTTATCAGGATGAAACTTTTTCATATAAGCATCGCAACCTCAAACTTTAAGAAACGACAACTTTGGTTTCTTGCCAAACCACAATTCATACGTGTCGTCTCAACGGATTTAGATGGTGCCCTTTTTTTAACGTGAATGCAGCTGTCTCTAATGCATAACCCCAAAACTTTAGTGGTAAATCGGTAAGAAACATCATAGATTGCACTATATCCAATAAAGTATGGTTATGACGTTCGGACACACCATTATGCTGTGGTGTTCCAGGTGGCATGAATTTATGAAACTATTCCACATTGTTTTAATTGAAGACCAAACTCGTAACTCAAATATTCATCTTCTGCGATCATATCGTAGAAACTTTTATTTTTTGTTACGATGATTCTCCACTTCACTCTGAAATCCTTTGAACTTTTCAAATGTTTCAGACTTGTGTTTCATCAAGTAGATATACTCATATCTGCTCAAATCATCTGTGAAGATCAGAAAATAATGATACCTGCCATGAGCCTCAATATTCATCGGACCACATACATCAGTATGTATGATTTCCAACAAATCTGTTGCTCGCTCCATTGTTCCGGAGAACAGAGTCTTAGTCATCTTGCCTATGAGGCATGGTTCGCAAGCATCAACTGATTCATAATCAAGTGATTCCAAAAGCCCATCAGCATGGATTTTCTTCATGCGCTTTACACCAATATGACCTAAACGGCAGTGCCACAAATAAGTTGCACTATCATTATTAACTTTGCATCTTTTGGTTTCAATATTATGAATATGTGTATCACTACGATCGAGATCCAATGAACCATTTTCATTGGGTGTGTAACCATATAAGGTTTTATTCATGTAAACAGAACAACAATTTATTCTCTTACTTAAATGAATAATCGTATTACAATAAACATGATCAAATCATATTCATGCTCAACGCAAACACCAAATAACACTTATTTAGGTTCAACAGTAATCCCGAAAGTATAGGGAGTGTGCGATGATGATCATATCAATCTTCGAACCACTTCCAACACACATCGTCACTTCACCCTTAACTAGTCTCTGTTTATTTTGCAACTCCTGTTTCGAGTTACTAATCTTAGTAACTGAACTAGTATCAAATACTGAGGGGTTGCTATAAACACGAGTAAAGTACACATCAATAACATGTATATCAAATATACTTATGTTCACTTTGCCATCCTTCTTATCCGCCAATCACTTGGGGTAGTTCCGCTTCTAGTGGCCAGTTCCTTTGCAGTAGAAGCACTTCGTCTCAGGCTTAGGATCAGACTTGGGCTTCTTCACTTGAGTAGCAACTTGCTTGCCGTTCTTCTTGAAGTTCCCCTTCTTCCCTTTTCCCTTTTTCTTGAAACTAGTGGTCTTGTCAACCATCAACACTTGATGCTCTTTCTTGATTTCAACCTTCATTGATTTCATCATCATGAAAAGCTCGGGAGTCATTTTCATCATCCCTTGCATAATATAGTTCATCATGAAGTTCTACTAACTTGGTGATGGTGACTAGAGAATTCTGTCAATCACTATTTTATCTGGAAGATTAACTCCCACTTGATTCAAGCGATTGTAGTAGCCAGACAATCTGAGCACATTCTCACTAGTTGAGCGATTCTCCTCCATCTTTTAGCTATAGAACTTGTTGGAGACTTCATATCTCTCAACTCGGGTATTTGCTTGAAATATTAACTTCAACTCCTGGAACATCTCATATGGTCCATGACGTTCAAAACGTCTTTGAAGTCCCGATTCTAAGCTGTTAAGCATGGTGCACTAAACTATCAAGTAGTCATCATATTGAGCTAGCCAAACGTTCATAACGTCTGCATCTGCTCCTGCAATAGGTCCGTCACCTAGCGGTGCATCAAGGACATAATTCTTCTGTGCAGCAATGAGGATAAACCTCAGATAACGGATCCAATCCGCATCTTTGCTACTAACATTTTTCAACACAATTTTCTCTAGGAACATATCAAAATAAACATATGAAAGCAACAACGCGAGCTATTGATCTATAACATAGATATGCTAATACTACCAGGACTAAGTTCATGATAAATTAAAGTTCAACTAATCATATTACTTAAGAACTCCCACTTAGATAGACATCCCTCTAATCCTCTAAGTAATTACGTGATCCAAATCAACTAAACCATGTCCGATCATCACGTGAGATGGAGTAGTTTCAATGGTGAATATCACTATGTTGATCATATCTACTATATGATTCACACTCGACCTTTCGGTCTTAGTGTTGTATTTGAACGTAGAGCCTATCACACCCGATCATCACGTGGTGTCTCAGCACGAAGAACTTTCGCAACGGTGCATACTCAGGGAGAACACTTCTTGATAATTAGTGAGAGATCATCTTAAAATGCTACTGTCAATCAAAGCAAGATAAGATGCATAAAAGATAAACATCACATGCAATCAATATAAGTGATATGATATGGCCATCATCATCTTGTGCTTGTGATCTCCATCTTCGAAGCACCATCGTGATCACCATCGTCACCGGCGTGACACCTTGATCATCATCGTAGCATCATTGTCGTCTCGCCAATCTTATGCTTCCACGACTATCGCTACCGCTTAGTGATAAAGTAAAGCATTACAGCGCAGTTGCATTGCATACAATAAAGCGACAACCATATGGCTCCTGCCAGTTGCCGATAACTCGGTTACAAAACATGATCATCTCATACAATAAAATTTAGCATCATGTCTTGACCATATCACATCACAACATGCCCTGCAAAAACAAGTTAGACGTCCTCTACTTTGTTGTTGCAAGTTTTACGTGGCTGCTATGGGCTTAAGCAAGAACCAATCTTACCTACGCATCTAAACCACAACGATAGTTTGTCAAGTTGGTGCTGTTTTAACCTTCTCAAGGACCGGGCGTAGCCACACTTGGTTCAACTAAAGTTGGAGAAACTGTCACCCGCTAGCCACCTTTGTGCAAAGCACGTCGGAAGAACCGGTCTCGCGTAAGCGTACGCGTAATGTCGGTCCGGGCCGCTTCGTCCAACAATACCGCCGAACCAAAGTATGACATGCTGGTAAGCAGTATGCCTTATATCGCCCACAACTCACATGTGTTCTACTTGTGCATATAACATCAACACATAAAAACCTGGCTCGGATGCCACTGTTGGGGAACGTAGTAATTTCAAAAATTTCCTACGCACACGCAAGATCATGGTGATGCATAGCAACGAGGGGAGAGTGTGATCTACGTACCCTTGTAGACTGACAACAGAAGCATTATGACAACGCGGTTGATGTAGTCGTACGTCTTCACGGCCCGACCGATCAAGCACCGAAACTACGGCACCTCTGAGTTCTAGCACACGTTCAGCTCGATGACGATCCCCGGACTCCGATCCAGCAAAGCGTCGGGGAAGAGTTCCGTCAGCACGACGGTGTGGTGACGATCTTGATGTTCAACTGTCGCAGGGCTTCGCCTAAGCACCACTACAATATTATCGAGGATTATGGTGGAAGGGGGCACCGCACACGGCTAAGAAAATAATCACGTGGATCAACTTGTGTGTCTATGGGGTGCCCCCTGCCCCCGTATATAAAGGAGTGGAGGACGGGAGAGCCGGCCCTCTCTATGGCGCGCCCTAGGGGAGTCCTACTCCCATCGGGAGTAGGATTCCCCCTTTCCTAGTCCAACTAGGAGTCCTTCCATGTAGTAGGAGTAGGAGTCAAGGCAAGGGAAAAGAGAAGAGAAGGAAGGAGGGGGCGCAGCCCTTCCCCCTAGTCCAATTCGGACTAGGCCTTGGGGGGCGCCCAACCTCTCCTATCTCTTTCCCCTAAAGCCCAATAAGGCCCATATACTCCCCGGCGAATTCCTGTAACTCTCCGGTACTCCGAAAAATACTCGAATCACTCGGAACCTTTTCGATGTCCGAATATAGTCGTCCAATATATCGATCTTTATGTCTCGACCATTTCGAGACTCCTCGTCATGTCCCCGATCTCATCCGAGACTCCGAACTCCTTCGGTACATCAAAACTCATAAACTCATAATATAACTGTCATCGAAACCTTAAGCGTGCGGACTCTACGGGTTCGAGAACAATGTAGACATGACCGAGACACGTCTCCGGTCAATAACCAATAGCGGAACCTGGATGCTCATATTGGCTCCCACATATTCTACGAAGATCTTTATCGGTCAGACCGCATAACAACATACGTTGTTCCCTTTGTCATCGGTATGTTACTTGCCCGAGATTCGATCATCGGTATCTCAATACCTAGTTCAATCTCGTTACCAGCAAGTCTCTTTACTCGTTTCGTAATACATCATCTCGCAACCAACTCATCAGTTGCAATGCTTGCAAGGCTTATGTGATGTGCATTACCGAGAGGGCCCAGAGATACCTCTCCGACAATCAGAGTGACAAATCCTAATCTCGAAATACGCCAACCCAACATGTACCTTTGGAGACACCTGTAGAGCTCCTTTATAATCACCCAGTTACGTTGTGACGTTTGTTAGCACACAAAGTGTTCCTCCAGCAAATGGGAGTTGCATAATCTCATAGTCATAGGAACATGTATAAGTCATGAAGAAAGCAATAGCAACATACTAAACGAACGGGTGCTAAGCTAATGGAATGGGTCATGTTAATCATATCATTCTCCTAATGATGTGATCCCATTAATCAGATAACAACACATGTCTATGGTTAGGAAACATAACCATCTTTGATTAACGAGCTAGTCAAGTAGAGGCATACTAGTGACTTTTAGTTTGTCTATGTATTCACACAAGTATTGTGTTTCCGGATAATACAATTCTAGCATGAATAATAAACATTTATCATGAAATAAGGAAATAAATAATAACTTAATTATTGCCTCTAGGGCATATTTCCTTCATCACTATGGTTCAAACCAAGTCAAGTGAATTACCATCATATTTGTTATTCCAATGCTCCTCATGGCGGTAACTTGTATCTATGTTGTCTACATTGAAAGTTACTAGCCCCATGCATGTTTAGGTTTTGTACCTAGCATGTGTTTGTATATGTTGTGTCTCCTAATATGCTTGATCTGGCATGTGTAGGTTGCAATGCACGTCATATATTTGTGTGTGTAGTCTCGA
This sequence comes from Triticum dicoccoides, assembly GCF_002162155.2. Taxonomy (NCBI): domain Eukaryota; kingdom Viridiplantae; phylum Streptophyta; class Magnoliopsida; order Poales; family Poaceae; genus Triticum; species Triticum dicoccoides. The sequence continues at coordinate 449,329,743 of NC_041390.1, read as the reverse complement.
GCCTTCATTGCTTTTTAGTTGCATCTTATTGGGCTGTTGCGAGATATTAATGGATCACCACATTATGGAGGAGTGATATGCTTTGTGCATATCACAATCCTTGTTAAATGTTGACAATTATGGGATGCCACTTAGAATATATTTGAGAGTATCCTATATCTCTGTGGCATGCAATGCCTTGTTTACATATGGCATTCTTGTGCAGTTTTGCCCATGGTTATCTTCAAAATCATATTTGGAAAATCGTTTGATTAAAGCTATTCCAATTGTTCCTTTGCATGATGATCTATCTAATTGGAATGTTAATAATATACTATCCAAGCATTGTGTTTATTTCTAAACTCTCATGTTATGCTTGTATTAGTATAGATGATCTTGTACTTATTTGGTTTCTACACCGAATGATAACCCAAAATACCATGTTGTTCAAATTCATATTATTGGTTTGTACGGAGTTATGGGAGTTTTCTATATCATTGTTTATAGTGTTCTACATCTACTTGTGTGAGATATTCCTATGAGTATGTGTGCAATGCATATCTTATATGCTCATTGGTTTTTCCTTGGTTCATATCACTGGTGCGCGTCGGTCCTAAACAAACGGTTTTTAACCCCTTTCCATGCAGCATTTGGAACCGTCGCCAAGTGAGTGTGTGCGATCGCGTGTCCTTCACACACGACCCAGGAATCGTCGGGGATAGGCCCTCCTGGGACCCAGGCTGGGGCTGTGTGCGATCGGGCAAGGCATTGAAACCCAACCATTTTCATAGGTATGTACATCCCACACGGTAATCCGAGAAAATCATTTCTGTAGGTATGTACATCCCACACGGTGAATCCCAGAAAAACATCTCCGTTTGTATGTATATCACACACAGTCAATCCAAGGAATACGTTTCCGTTCTTATGTACATCCCACACAGTCAATCCAGGGAACACGTTTCCGTTCAGACGTACATCCCACACAGTTTTATGTGTAGGCTCGTGTGTGAAAGGTGTAACTATCACACACAGTTTTCCATGGTTAACTCTTTGCTTTTATCAACTATATCACACACGATTTGATGAAGAAAACTGTGTGGCATTGGGCTATTCATCGCAAGCGATTTTTCTGCTAGAACCGTTTGCAAAGGTCCATGACACATTTAGAAGGTTTATTAGTTTACAATTAATAATTCCAGTATTACGAAAATTCACATTTCATATCGAACACCTGTTTGCCAATTTCATATCAGGCATATAAATATATTATAACATCACAGTACGGTAGCTACATGAAACAACACAGTACAACATATAGCTAGTTCAACTTCATAAGAACAATACATTCATTTCCCTAATCGAGATCATCCAGGCTCGTCTTATCCACCTCTGCTTTCAGTTCAGTAAGAACCCATTTTGCACGGGCCAACTGGGAAAGTTCCTCATCCTTCGCCAGCACCATCTTAGCAAAGTCTGATTTAAAAAATCTGAGCTCATTCTCCACCTTCAACTTTTTATCCCGCATCTTGAAATATGCTTCAGCGTTGACAACACTTTCTCTAAGCCTACGTGTGTTCTCTTCCTCATACATGCTCCAGAGCTTCGCTAGGCACATCTTCAAAGACTGTGGCCACTCTTGATCAACCCACTCCAAGTAAGAACACTTCCATTCATCCTATAATATTTAAAACTAGATTAGTAACAATTGTAGGGGAAATGGGTTTATAGCAACATGGAAAATCACCAATGCTTATTTTGAAAAACTGAAGAAACATGTTAATTATGACATATCTTCTCAAAAAGATCAATGTGCAAATGAAATAATTGGTACTGAGACAACCACCAAATTCTGGAACATCAGAAGCTATAATTAACTACAACAATGCTACAAGTTCTTACTCATGTACAATAAATAACAAATTGAACATTTTATGAGGAAGGTAAATATAACTGCAACATCATAGCGACAGTGTTTGGATGACAGCAAATTGATATTAACAGGTGTGTACATGCACAAATTTAGTAACATAGAACTAATAGCACTAAGGCCGTCCATTGTGTATGCCAAAACTGGGGTAAAGACAACTGTTGCTACATCTTGCATTGGTGCCCTGCACTGGCGAGCCGATGCAGCGGAAAAAAATCAGGGACCCGGACTTCGGAGCACGTAGTTGCTCCGATGCCCAGTTCCTTCGTGTCATAAAGATTTACTATTTTACTGCTTGGCTGCTCGGATGTGTGGACCAAAGTTGGCTGCACAAACTACTGAAGCGGTGCCAAATAATTTTCTAATAGCACCGCTATTGAGATGGCAACAATTTAAGATACTAGGTACAAACCGTGACACTGTCTTAGGATGCGTTTGGTTGAAGGTGTGGTATGAATGGGTTGGGACCGTGACAGTGTCTGAATCACATCTAATAAATGATTTGTAAAAACGAAAGAGGGTCTAACCTTCTCTGCACATGCCAGAAACTTCCTCCCACTGTCCATAGAATCAAACGCAACTAGCTTCACGCATGGAGATTGACGGTGACAATGAGCAGATAGATCTTCAACCACCCCGCTCCATTCGTTGCCACTGATGTCTTAGGGAGCTACAAGAGGAAGAAATGACTCAAATCGACCGCCGGGTAAAAATCCTTCATTCCAAGTCATAGCCCGAGAGAGAGAAGAGAGGCATACTCAGGTGGTGAAGGAGTAGTTGCCGGAGGAGGAACCGCTGGAGATGTCTTTGAAGAAGACCATGGCGACCCCGCGGTAGGATGCGAGACGGCGAGAGCGAGGAAGCGGCTATAACTTAGCAAGGAAGGAAGGAAGGAAGGAGGAAACAGGGGAAATGTGACTTGTGGTCGGGGAGAAAAGGGGGTGGGGAAGGGGGGCGGGGGTAGATATTTTGGCGGTAGGCCAAAATTTTGGAAATGTGGAGGGAAACTTTGCGCGCGGTGTCGCTGGACCATTCACTTTGAACGATTGTGTGCATCGCAAACGATTCTTCTGCTTTACGCGCATGGGATGAGTTTGATAATTCAAATTTTGGTGGAAATTTCCCCGGGTACGTCATTGCATAATTTAACATCGCTTGCTAATTTGGGCACACAAAAGAGCGTACAACAGAGAGACCACACTTACTGAATCGAGCAGTTTTAGTAATTAAACAGAGCCAGTTGATGACTTGTCCGCTGCCGCGCCGGCCTATGCATTGCCAGTGTGACATGAGACGTCGATGACTTGTCTTAGTGACATGCCACCGTTGGTGGACTCCGCGCCCTCCCTGCTGAATTTGACTGTGTCCTCGTCCTTGTCCGCGCCCCCTCAAGCTTGTAGTACTCGTAGTAGTGGCTGCACCAGAGCTCGCATTGGTACTCCACCGCCGATTCCTCGATGGACATACTCTTCTCTACCTCAAACTCGGCCACGCGCAACTCCTCCTCCCGGCGTTCCTCGATCTCCGCCACCTCTTGCATCTCCAGCTCCTGCTCGGCGACCTCATGAGGAAGCAGGTGCTCCATGGCCACCACCGCCTTTTCAGACGTGGGTTGCATGCTGGAGTCCGAGGTGGCCTGGAATATCTTGGCGTGTGCATCCTCGATCTAGGCGTGGATGGCCTCGACCCGGGCCAGGGCGACATCAGCGGCACGGACGGCAGCTCGAGCGCTCTTGGCGTTTGCAGCCCCCGTCACAGCAGCAGCTGCAGCCGTCTCGGCTGCTGCAGCTGCCCTGTCGGTTACCGCAGACGCCCTCTCGGCGGAAGCGGTCGCGCTCAATGCGGATGCGGCGACACTTTCAGTGTAGGCAGCCACGCTCTCGGCGCAGGCGGTGGCGCTCGAGGGAGACGCGACCATCGTACGGTCCTTCACGAAGCGTTTCCACGGCGTCATCTTTGCAAGAAGGGGGTGCGGGAATGGGGGTCGGGATTCAGGGATTTGGGGGTTGCCGGCACTAGGGCAGACGAGCTGGCGAAGCTTAAGGAGGGAGACTTCAATAGACCCAGATATTTTCATCGCAAACGGTTCCTCGAAAACAACTGTGTGTGATGTTGTAGATATTTTTTATTAGCAGTGAAAGACGAATTTGGAGTACAGTGGCAACGGATGGTGTTTTAAATGTACGAGAAATTTTGTAGTACTAATACACATGTCATGTCAAATTTTGGAAAATTTCAGGGGTCATTTGACCTTTTATGACATTTAAGTGATTTTCTAGCCATTTAATGACCGTAATTGAAATTTAAACTACATGTACATGCAACAGCTAACCATAACGGTTTGAAAACTCATATTTTGTATACTTGTGTGTGATTTAATTCCATGTGCAGTAAATTGGAAGGAATTTTTAAACATATTGGTCTCACAATATGGACACATGCATACGTATGCATGGAGTGACATGGCATTTTAATTCGAAAAAATTAAAAAAATGATCAGAAAAACATGAAACCTTGGTTGACTTAATGTCATGCCACCAAGATGATGTGGTAAAAAAATTGGCCTGTTTGACGAAAGTTTGGACACACACCCCTCACAAACCGGCGCAACTCACTAGAAGGCTCGTGGTTCCGAGAGGGAACAATGCATGTTTGATGACGAACGGGAGATAGCTTCCTCTTACGGCCTTCAATTTTTTTCTACGTCTAACGTGCACTACTACAACTGTAATGTGATTTTTTTTGAAAATTATAGGGGTCATTTGACTTTTTGAAAAATTTAAGTGATTTTCTATCCATTTAATGACCGTAATTCAAATTTGAACTGCATCTACATGCAACGCCTAACCAAAACGGTTTGAAAAATCATATCTGTGTACTTGTGTGCAAGTTAACTCCATGTGCAGTAAATTAGAAGGAATTTTCAAACATATTGATCTCACAACATGGACACATGCATACGTATGCATGGAGTGACATGGCATTTTAATTCGAAAAAATTAAAAAAATGATCAGAAAAACATGAAACCTTGGTTGATCTAATGTAATGCCACCAATATGATGTGGTAAAAAAATTGGCTTGTTTGACGAAAGTTTGGACACACACCCCTCACAAATCGGAGCAACTCACTAGAAGGCTCGTGGTTCCGAGAGGGAACAATGCATGTTTGATGATGAACGGGAGATAGCTTCCTCTTACGGCCTTCAATTTTTTTCTACGTCCAACGTGCAGTAATACAACTGTCATGTGAAATGTTTGAAAATTTCAGGGGTCATTTGAGCTTTTAAAGACATTTAAGTGATTTTCTAATCATTTAATGACCGTAATTCAAATTTGAACTACATCTACATGCAATGCCTAACTATAACGGTTTGAAAAATGATATTTTTGTGTACTTGTGTGCGAGTTAATTCCATGTGCAGTAAATTAGAAGGAATTTTCAAACATATTGGTCTCAAGGCATGGGCACACATGCATGGAGTAGCATGGCATTTTAATTCCAAAAAATTAAAAAATGATTAGAAAAACTTGAAACCTTGCTTGATTTAATGTCATGCCACCAAGATGATGTAGTAAAAAAATTGGCTTGTTTGACGAAAGTTTGGACACACACCCCTCACAAACCGGAGCAACTCACTAGAAGGTTCGTGGTTCCGAGAGGGAACAATGCATGTTTGATGACAAACGGGAGATAGCTTCCTCTTACGGCCTTCAAATTTTTTCTACGTTTAACGTGCACTAATACAACCGTCTTGTGAAAATTTGGAAAATTTAAGAGGTCACTGGACCTTTTAAAGACATTTAACTGATTTTCTAACCATTTATTGACTTTAATTCAAATTTGAACTACATTTACATGCAACGCCTAACCATAACGGTTTGAAAAATCATATTTTTGTGTACTTGTGTGCGAGTTAAAAAATCATCACACTATGTAAATATCTGGTGTTTAAAAAAGAAAATGTAAAGATCTGGCAAGACATCCGTCCCCCACATGATTGGCACTCTATCTCGTGGCTCGAGGTTTGGTAGGTGAATGGCGGGGTCATTAATCAGACACGGTTCTGCATTGGAAACAGTCAGCTATTATGTTCACACACGGATTTTGGCTATTATGTTCACACATGGATTTTGCTGCGAGAATCGTGTGTAATTCAAACTACAGTACTCATAAATTCCGGCGACCGGCGTTTGTACTGTCCCGGTCGATCTATATTCCGGCCGCCAATAAATACTACCTTGCTCATGTCGTCCCGCCTGCATTCTCATCTACATCCTCCCCCCTCCTCTCTCTCTCTCTCTCTCTCTCTCTCTCAAATCTCTGCCACGGCGCCGCCGGTCTGCCCACGCGCCGACTAGGAGTCGCCGCCCCTAGAGGACGCTCACTCGATTAGCAGCGACGAGGATCCCTACACGCCGCCTGACGAGGTTGTGCTGGACCCCCCAACTTTGGATTGGTTTTGGGCCAGTACAATCTTTGTCTGTGGAAGTCGCTGCCGCCGGCTGAGAAAGCCAGTCAAGTGGCATTCAAGAAGGAGATGGCGGAGGAGGAAGCCAGGTACCCGGCGGCCTGTGAAGCCCGTGATGCCGCCTGGAAAAAGGAGGCGGAGGAGCTTTGGGGCCGGGCGCGTCGTCGTGCCGAGGAGGTGTACGAAGACGAGTACTTCACGAGGAAGGTCATAGGCGCTGGGCGCCTCGTCGCCGCGTGGAGGTGGGCTGATAAGCTCCAGCGTGCCACCGACGAGGAGCTCCGGTGGGCGCCCAACGAAATGGCAAGATTGACCGCGCACGTCCGCCAGCAAGAGAGATCGGTACGTTAAGCGCTGTGAGGCGGAGGAGGCAGAGTACTGCCTCCACACTGGGAAGACACCTCGCACCAGGGAGCTGCTAGCAAGGGGCTGCCGAAATACTGGCCCCAAAAGGGGTTATTAGTTTTAGTATTGTTCGTTTTCCATTTTATGCATTGTACCTAGTAGTTAAGTATCATCACGTATATGTGATGATATTATATATATATATATATATATATATATATATATATATATATATATTTATATATATATTTATTTATATATATATAGTGTTACTATTCATCACCTAGGGTGTAGAATAAATTATTCTTCACCCGAGATAATCTTATGATCGCTTCCTAAATAAATTACGTTTATAATATAAATAGTTACATGCATATTGATTCAATATGTAAAATTTGGTATAAAAAAGGTTATAAGATCAGAAAAATCACATTTTATGTACGTTGTACACTATGTTCTTACATTCGTAATTTTACGTAACATAAAATATTTTTTACGGCGAATACATATTTTCTTACGTCCTCTTTTTATGTATAAAATAACACAAAATTTACGAAACGTAAAAATACGTTGCATTGATGTCAAAATTGAGAGGGGGTGAAGAATAACTATTCCTCACCCAGGGTGACGAATAGCGCGACAGTGTTACTATTCATCACCTAGGGTGTAGAATAAATTATTCTTCGTAAAAGGGCCCGTGCGTTGCAACGGGTAACAAAACTATGTATTGACCAGTTATTACAATTGCCTAAAAAACTTATTACAATGAGTATTGCTAAAAAAACTCAGTACAATAACTGTTGAGTGCATGAAGATTTTGACCGTCTCGCGTCTAGTTGATGTATGATTCTTAGATAATAATCTAACACTTTATGAGGTAATTCATCACTAACGATTATAATTCTAATGCACAGACTAATTCTAGCATTGTACATTCTTCTAAAAAGAAAATGTAACCATCTAAGTGAACACACTACTAGCTCTAGTTATCAATGGAGTGGTACTGTCCATCAATTTTATTTCATTCTGATAAACATGAAAATATTTGTTTGACCTTGATTGTCATGAAGAAGAAATAAAAACATTATTATGCTTCTCAATAGCTAGTCATCATCTATGTTTTTCTAAATTACCATCTTTGTAACTACAGACCACTGCAGAGGCAATCTCTGAATTTATTGGACACCATACCAGGCAATAATCTTAAGAAGCAAGAGGCACAAGTTATATGTGCGGAGGGGTAATAAATGCATAAGAAACCAAACCACTGTAGGAGTATTAGTCTATGGATCTACATCCTTTTTGCATAGTAATGACATGGTTATTGATCCAGTTGCCAAAAATGTATCATCTACATGCTTGAGCAGTAATCATTAGTATGTGCACTGCCGAGGAAGACCTTACAGTGTTGCTAACAAAAAACAACCATATAAAGACCATGCTATCATTTTCCAATATATATATACATTACCAAATCCATAATGTCTAGACTTGGCCAACCTAGCTCATTTCAAGCTGTTATTGCTTGTGTTGAGTTGATCTAACCTTGTAATAAGAGGGTTGTGCTTACTTAGCCAGCACTCAGTTGAAAGAGAAAAAAATATGAAGGCATTGGTTCCTGAAACCTAACCGTGTGTCCTCTATTCTAACCGAACACCACTGCTCTGTTTTCTCCCCTGGCCGAGCAGTTCGTGGGCACGTGTGTGTAACCACCAGCGAGGGACTTATTGAGAGAGACAACGACAACCATGCGCTATGACATTCTGCAACCACCACACGAATTTAGAATCAACCATATAAAATGTCCAACGACTAAGATTACATGCTTTAAAGGCATGCAAGGACTCCAGGAGCGGAAAGGGGCCAGGTATGTGCCTTGTTTGGGACAACTCCATCAGTATGAGCCTTCTTCAATAGTTGGGTGCCGAAGCTCTGGATGCTTAAGTGAATGGTAAGCCAGCCGTTCCTTCTTCATCTACAAACATAAGAGAAGGTTTGTTTCTGTTCATACAATTGGACTGAAGATTGGAAGAAGGAAAGAAGGGGGAAACGAAACCTCAGTGGTGGGGAACGACGGCCAGCATGGGTCGAAGCGTCTCATTGACGCCACAGTTATTCAATTCAGAGAGGGCGATGCGTCACTTACTACCTTTGTATTATAGGGACTACAACAGGCTTACACTGGCCTGAAACACTTTCTACACACAAATGAAGTGCTCCAGCCTCTAAGGATGTCTTTCTTAATTTCATTTGAATACCTGTTGGACTACAACATAAGATCATCATCAATCTTGCTAGTAGTAATGTGCAATTCCTCAAAAACATCCCGGAAGAGCTTGGAGTTTCCGCGCTTCCATATATTCCAAGGTACCAAGCAATTTAGAGACAAAGAAGCAATTCAGAAAATTCAGACCGAAAGAAGCAGTTTAGCAGTTTAGTAAACTGAATAATTCTTAGGCCGTTCGACAATTCAGCAAATTCAGACCCAAAGAAGCAGTTCAACAGTTTATTAAACTGAATAATTCTTATACCGTTTGATAATTCAGCAAATTCAGACCCAAAGAAGCAGTTCAGCAGTTTAGTAAACTGAATAATTATTAGACCGTTCAGAAAAACTAAGATCTTTGAACGGTATACCATTTAACCTAGCAATCCATTTGAATGTATAAGCATGTGCAATAATCACTGCTATTCACTTCCTCATGTAAGAAATCAAATCGAAGCATGACACCATTAGGAAGAAAAGCACACATATTAGGCATTGACCGAAAAGTTTAGCAAGAAAATGTAATCTCCACTGCTCTTATTCTCTTGACTTGATCAGCAGGTCGGAAGGAGTTGGAAAAGGCACAGTGCCCCATCTTCCACTTGAACGACATATGCGCAGAAAAACACCTTGATGGCTAGTCCTTTGTGAGTGATCATTAATTCTGCTGCCCGAAACATAAACGCATGAAAGTCATGCACGTCTAGCTAGCTCTTGTTGAAAGAGTGATCTGGTGAGCCAATTCCTAGCCAAAGCAAAACACGCACTGCCCAGCGAACCGCAGGCTGCAGGCCGGTAAACCACAGTCCACGGCCCGGCGAACCGCACGACACCGCCCGGCGAACTGCACGTCGCTGTAGCGCGACCACCAGCGGCGAGGAGCAGAGCACCAGCTCACGGAGGGAACTCGTCATCCGGATGCCCGGTGACACACCCAATCCCCACCCAACTACCTGGATCGACCGGGGCGACGCCAGTAAGCAGGAGATAGCGGGATTGCAGCCTCACGACATAGAGCAAAGCAAAGATAACTGAATTGAACACAGAAAAATTCTACTGTAATGAACTGCACAGGAAACTGACAGCCGAACTTGTAAGTTCTGAATTGCACTTGACGCAGGCAAATTTTTACAACCTGGATGCAAACATCATCCAGAGAACCAATACTCAAAGAGAAGAAAGAACTGCACTGAATTGTATTTTTGCACATCAAAAATCTGAAACAAAAATGAAAAAACTATGAACTCCATGGCAGAGGAATCCATAGAGCAGAGCACCACACTACGGTCTTCCTGGGGCGTCACCGCCGGCGCTGCTGCTCCTCTCGCAATCTCGGGTCCACGAGACCCCTTCCAGCCTCGTGGTCGCCATGGGCGCCATGGTCGGCGATACAGAGAAAATAGGGGAGGGTACTGGAGGCAATCAGTCGCGGGGGAGGAGGGATTAGTTGCCGGCCCGGATCCGCCGCCGGGAGGAGCGCTGGGGGCGGTGGGACCGTGGGAGATTGAGGGAAGCCTAGCCAAGGGCGATGAGGGGTGGCGTCCGCCGGATACAGCTCGTGGCGAGAGCTCTGGAGGTGGGAGGGGTAGCCAGGGGATAGGAGGTGTGGTTCGGCGGGAGTTTTGTGGAGCGGCGGTGCGACACGGTGAGGAGGTAGATGGATGGGGGCGCCGGGTCTCGGGAGCGCGTGGCTCGTCGGGGTCGGCGCCAGAGGGAGGGTGGGTGGCCGACGGCGCGTAGTGAGGCGGGGCGGGCGGGGCAGGGTTCCGGGGCAGGAGGTGGGAGGCAGGAGGCGGCCGACAGCGTGGGGCATGGCAGGAGCTTGGTGGGCCGTGGCGGAGCGCTACGAGGCAGAGCGTGGTTGCGTTATTTTCGCCTTCGTACCGGTTCGATTTAGACTGCGGGTTGAATATCAAAAATCACAGGGGCCTTTGCGTAAAATGTCGCGACGGTGAACTCGAAGACTCAATCCGTACTTTATTATTATTAGGGAGATATATATATATATATTCTGTGATGAACTAATGAACATTTAATATATATATATATATATATATTATGAATTCTATTTTCTATCTGTTTTTGTATACTAATTTTAATCTAGTTATTATCATCCACATATACAGAATGGACAACGCACTACTAGAAAAAGGCCTGTTAGTGGTGCACCTATTTTGGCCATTAATGGCGCACTATAGGTGCGCCACTATTACCAAGCCACTAGTAACAAATACTAATGGCGCACCTCTGGTGTGCCATTTGTATACCAGATAATAGTGACGCACCTGGCAGTGCGCCATTACTATGTCCAACAATGCGCTATTACTATGCCTCCTAGGGGGCCATATTGACCTTCACGTATGCCCCCAAGTGCGCCATTACTATGCCCCGTAATGCACCACTTGTATTTAGCCCCGGTGCGCCACTAATGCTCAACAAGGTGTGCCACTACTATGAATATTAGGATTTTTTTGCTTTTTTGATATTTGCACAGGTTACAAAATACATTACAACACATAATATAAATAGCACAACATATAAACAGCAGATTTATCGAATACAATAGAAGATTAGTCTCCGAATAAAATTCATCATATTAGTCTCTGAATTCAAAATAGCGAACAAAGTTAGAACATTACAAGTTTCGAGACCGCGAGTAGCGAGTTTGTCGTCACATTACAAAGTCGATATCGATCATCTAAACTACCATCACATAGAAGAGATATGCGGTCATGATGAGCATCATCACGATGAAACTGGTCTTCATCCGGTTCCTCCTCCGCTCCCTCCTCTCTCCCGCTAGATAGCGCGCGTATCTAGCTTCCGCCTCTGCCCTAGTGGTGTACCCTTTGTAACTATTACCGCTGAAACGGTGAACCTGTCTCCGACACTCCTCCCAGTCGTCGTAGACTCCAGGAACCTTACCCTTGTACATGACATACAACGTCATCTCTATGCACTAGACAAACAAAACTTTAGTAGCAATTCACAAACAATATATAAGCAATATATAAGTATGCAACAGAAGGATCGGAAGAGAAAAACAACACATTAATAGCACAATTCATGGTCCTACTAATAAACAGCTTCGATTACATATAAGTTGAACGACTGTCCAAACTAAAGAGACATACAAGTTCATTAAAGTTTAATTATAACATGAGCTAATCAATATTTCAGAACTACATAACATCACTACTTTCGACTCGACTTAGGGACCGGAGCGTGGATGAAGCCGCCGTCTTTCGTGATGGTCATGAAATCGCGATCGTTGTTAGCCTGCATTTGAAGCGTTGTTTCTATTTCACTGTTGGACGATTGATATTTGAGGTAGAACTTCCCCGAGGTACGAAGGACATCTTGATGAATGATTTCCGCAAGCTCCGACTGGATGCGAAAGAATTCTTGTCCGAGGTTCGCGTCCTGGATTTCCGACAAGCGTGCGGCACACTCTTTGAGACTATTTGGTAGCAGAAGGTGATTATGGTACCGTACGATCGTTTGCATGTGATGGAGGGCATAGTAGGCATCCTTCTGACGGCCAGGCGTCTGCTTGACGCAGGGGAACGTCGTTACGTGGGTGAACACGTGCTTGCCGTACCTAAAAATTGGCCTCCTGAAGGTGCCTCTAGATTTGGCGTAGCCGGGGAGAACATCATCAAGAACTTTCTTGATATTTGTGTAGTCTTTCTTCTACTGACGGTCTGAGTCAAAATATGTGGCCATGGAATAGTTCGGGCTTAAGAGGATGAGTGTGCAACGTGTGTCACTGCACAAAACACAAAATGTTAGAAAAAAATAGAATGATTGAAATCTAAGAAATCATATGTTATGGGGCGGTGAGGGGATGACTTACTAGGGAAAGTAAGGAACGAGGAAGTTATCCTTATCTGGGTTCGCCAGAATGACGCCTTTGAGGTATGAACTCGCGACTTGCCGGTCCCCGGCGCTGCCCAAGATCTTGGCATGCATGTAGAAGGGGTCGACTATCACGATGTCCGGGGTCTTGTCTCTAATGATCCGCATCTCCATACTGAGCGAAAATAGCTGAATGAAGGTGTAGTGCAGCGGATGACGGTTAAACATAGCGAAGATGTCATCAAACCGCAGGACGATCATACCCTCGATGGTGCTATCGACAAAGCCCTTGCCCTTTGGCACCTTGGCCATGAAAACCGGGTATGCCACATCATTCTCGGAGAGACACAGCTTCTCCAAAGAAAGAACACTGTCATGCAGACTCCGCATATCACAAGTTGCTACATTGAGCAGATTAGTAGGTAGCATCGGCCTATCCGCCATATGCACCCTCCTCGAGATATCCTTAGGTGAAGGTGGCCCGTCCTGAGCACGGATCATACTCGGTGCCGGCTGGCTCGCACCCTTGTTATTCTTTCTTTTCCGTCCCTTCTTCTTCTGCTGTAAATGGGATCGAGTTCTTCTCAGAGACCACCTTCTTGAGTGTGTTCGGGCTGATAATATTTCGCACCTCGACTATCTGAGGCTCGGTGAAGGCGGCAGCTGGAGGCGTCTCCTGAGAACTGAACACCAGACGACGCCTATTGCAATTGGGTTTCTCCGCGGTACCAGCTAGATCGCGATCGTCTTTTGCAGGGTTGGGTTCTTGAGAAGGAGGCCCCAAGAATTCGTCATCGTACCCATGTTCGTTGAAGTACTTATCGACCCTGGTAAATGTATCATCGTCGTCCGGATCCTGTGCCATATGCATGTCCGGATCAGCTGACGGCGGTAGCGTTGCGGCGGTCTTGCCATGGCTTGGCGCCGGCACGACTGGCGGTGTTGTCTGTGGGGTGGTGTCCCCACCCCCAAACGAATCTGACTCTTCGGCCAAAGCATGGACCAGCTTATGCAGGCATTGAGGGTCATCACATCATCTTCGTCGGCCCCAGGTGTAACGCCCTCGATGCGGCTATATCTCCTACGTGTCGAAGCACGACTTAGAGGCATAACTGCATTGAAAGCAATGTCGCAACTAAGGTAATCTTCACAACAACCCATGTAAATAGATAAAAGGGGAAAGGATACATAGTTGGCTTACACTCGCCACGTCATACAAATACATGAATAACATTACAATCATCCAATACACTCATGGTACGACTACAGTACCAAAATAAAGATCAACCCCCACATGCGACACGGTCCCCGATCGCCCCAACTGGGCGCCACTACTGATCATCTCGGAAAGACACATAGTAACGATGAGAGTCTTCATCAAACTCCCACTTGAGCTCAGGCACATCGTCTGGAACGGTATCATCGGTCCCTGCATCTGGTTTGGAAATAATCTGTGAGTCACGGGGACTCAGCAATCTCGCACCCTCGCAATCAAGACTATTTAAGCTTATAGGTAAGACAAGGTATAAAGTTGAGCTGCAGCAAGCGATTAGCATATATGGTGGCTAACCTATTCGCAAAAGAGAGCGAGAAGAGAAGGCAAAAGCACGGTCAAACAACTATGATCAAGAAGTGATCCTAGAACAACCTACGTCAAGCATTACTCCAACACCGTGTTCACTTCCCGGACTCTGCCGAGAAGAGACCATCACGGTTACACACGCGGTTGATTCATTTTAATTAGGTTAAGTTTCATGTTATCTACAACCGGACATTAACAAATTCCCATCTGTCCATAACCGCAGGCATGGCTTTCAAAAGTTCAAATCCCTGCAGGGGAGTCCCAACTTAGCCCATCACAAGCTCTCACGGTCAACGAAGGATATTCCTTCTCCCAAGACAATCCGATCAGACTCGACATCCCGTTTACAAGACATCCTCGACAATGGTAAAACAAGTCCAGCAACACCGCCCGAATGTGCCGACAAATCCCGATAGGAGTTGCACATATCTCGTTCTCAGGGCACACTCAGATTGTCCAAACTTCCGGTAGGACAGCCCAGAGTTGCCCCTGGTGACCACCGGCGGCTGACGAGGTGGACCAACACTCAGAGGAGCACTGGCCCGGGGGGGGGGGGTTAAATAAGATGACCCTCGGGCTCCGGAAACCCAAGGGAAAAAGAGGCTAGGTGGCAAATGGTAAAACTAAGGTTGGGCATTGCTAGAGGAGTTGTATTCAAGGCGAACTGTTAAGGGTTTCCCATTATAACCCAACCGCGTAAGGAACGCAAAATCCGGGAACATAACACCGATATGACGGAAACTAGGGCGGCAAGAGTGGAACAAAACACTAGGCAAAAGGCCGAGCCTTCCACCCTTTACCAAGTATATAGATGCATTAATATAAACAAGATAATATGGTGATATCCCAACAATAAACAATGTTCCAACAAGGAACGATCTCCAATCTTCACCTGCAACTAGCAACACTATATGAGGGGCTGAGCAAAGCGGTAACATAGCCAAACAACGGTTTGCTAGGACATGGTGGGTTAGAGGTTTGACATGGCAATAGGGAGGCATGATAAGCAAGTGGTAGGCATCGTAGCATAGGAATAGCAAAAGAGCGAGCATCTAGCAAGCAAAGATAGAAGTGATTTCGAGGGTATGGTCATCTTGCCTGCAAAGTTGTTAGAGTTGACTTGATCCTCGTAAGCGAAATCAACGGGCTCCTCGTTCACGAACTCATCTCCTGGCTCTACCCAAACAAGAACAACAAGCAAATGGAACACAATCAACCACGTGCAATGCTCAAACAACATGATGCAAATATGGTATGATATGCGGGATGCGGTATGTGATGCATATGCAAGATTTGACAAGGAATGATTGAACCTGGCCTCAACTTTGAAATCCAAGAGTTCCACTGGAAAGGTGAGGTGATTTCGGTTGAAATCGATATAAAGATCACCGGAATCGGATGCACGGTTTGGAAATGGCAAGCAAAACAAATATGGCACCGGTCTGCGATAATCAGCAAGTGACCAACTAAATGCATTAAGATAAATATGCTACAACACTCAAACATGACAACAAAATACATGCCAGGGACCCACTTATGATTCTTGACAAAAGATGAACACTGAGCTACGGCTAATTCATCCATTAACAGGTTCAAACAAGCATGGCAAAAGAGCAAATGATAACAGGTTTCAGACTTAGAGAAATTAACACAAGTCTGGAATTTATCAATAGGAAGCACACTCTAGAGCATGAAAACTACATGCTATAGGAACTTAACATGGCAAAGCAAGGCATGGCATGAAGCTACTCAAAGCACTTAACAAAAGTCCCTTAGTGACCTTGAGCCAAAAGGGATCAGAAAATACAATTGCAAGCATGTGAACATGGCAAAAACATAAACAGATTCAGACTTAGTGAAAAACTGGAGCATGCAAAACAGTTAACGAGTAGGCATGTTTACGAGCTCGATGCACTAACTACAGAGCATTGCATAACAAACTAAGCATACACCCATCAAGAAGACATGGCATAGAAGCTAGACATGTCAAGAACAATAACATAGCATGCATAGATCAATAGCAACACCCTCGGCAAAATCGCTAAACATGTCAACAATCTGCCAGGATTCACTTTATAGCAAAAGTAGAGCTCGATTGACTCAAGCTAGGTTGCTCCATAAATGCAAACAAAGACATGGATGGATAGAGCACCACAATGTTAACAAAACATCCTTATTGATCATCCTCAAAAGAGGCACGGATCACTAGGAAACAACATGAACATATGGCATAACAACCAAATCAGGATAAGGACTTAGTGAAATTCTAATCCCTGAAATCAGCATTGCCGATTACGCTACTTTGCAAGCTTGTGCTAGTCACCACAAATATCACAAAAATACATGGCAAGCACCTCTATAAAGATGGCATGGCATATAACAAAACACATGTACAGCTCAGGATCATAGCATGCACACATTAATCATGGCAAAAATGACAAAAGGCCATTTGCTGAAATAGATCTGACAAATTCATCACATAGCCGGGCATCAATATGAGCTCAAATGAAAATGATGCAATGATATGAAATGGTGTACTCGTCGAGACGAACATTTTGATATGCTACACGCACGAATCGGATCTACGATGAGAGAGTTATGACATGCCAAAGTTTGCAAAAAATTAGGGTTCGGGGATGAAAAAGTCAACCCGCGGGAAACGGATCTGGATCTGGAACTCGAGCACTGTAGCACGTACACGTCTCCCGAGGTTGAACGTCGCCGGAGTCGAGGTCGGAGGTCACCGGAGAGGAGGGAGCTCGACGGGGCAGGGACTCTCGCCGGAGCACGGAGGAAGGAGCCGGAGCTCGGTCGGAGATGGGAGGCGGCGCGGCGCCTCTTGCCGGCGACGAGGCGGGCCGGGGTGGAGTAGAGCGACGCCGGCCCGAGGCGGCGAAGGGCGGCGGAGGTCTGCGCCGGCGACGAGGTGGCCAGGGTGCGGCGCGGCGGCGCGGAACAGATCCGGGCGGCACGGGCATGAAGGCGAGCGGCGGCGAACTCGGGCCCTCGGGGGCGCACGGCTCGCGACGCGGGAGGTGGCCGGCGTGCCACGTGGCGGTTTCTGATTGGCTGGGCGCTGCGGTGCGGGGCGTGTTCGGCGGGAGCGGACACGTCCGGCGACGGAGGAGACGAAATTTTAGGGTTAGGGTTGGATCTCATCCGGAATTTTTGGGGAAGAGACCATTTTATAGGTACGAGGAGCTAGGAAGCTCCAAATGGAGTGCGGTTTGCGGCCACGCGATAGTGATCGAATGCTCTAGATGATGGAGAGGGTTTAGGTGGGTTTTCGGCCACTTTTGAAGGGTGTTGGGCTGCAACACACACGAGGCCTTCTCGGTCACTTGATTAACCGTTGGAGTATCAAACGAAGTCCAAATGGTACGAAACTTGACAGGCGGTCTACCGGTAGTAAACCAAGGCCGCATGGCAAGTCTCGGTCCAATCCGGAAATGTTTAACCCCCACACACGAAAAGAGGTAGAAAGGACCACCGGAGGGCATAGGAGCGCCGGAATGCAAAACGGACAACGGGGAAAATGCTTGGATGCATGAGACGAACACGTATGCGAATGCAATGCACATGATGACATGATATGAGATGCATGACAAAGACAACAACACACGGAGACAAAAACCCGACAATGACGAAATGAAATAACTTAGTGCCGGAAACGGCAAGAGTTGGAGTACAGATAAGGTAAATTACATCCGGGGTGTTACAACACTCCACCACTACGAAAGGATCTCGTCCCGAGATCTAGGACTAGAAAAAATCCAGGTACTCAGAACAGAGGTGGTCCTCGCGTTCCCAGGTGGCTTCACGGTCGGAATGGTGTGACCACTTGACTTTGAGGAATTTGATTGACTTATTGCGAGTCTTGCGCTCAGTTTCTTCAAGAATAGCAACTGGGTGCTCATGATAAGAAAGGTCTTCTTGGAGAGCAATGTCTTCGAAGTTGACGGTGCGGTCAGGGGTCTTGAAGCACTTGCGGAGCTGAGAGACATGGAACATGTCGTGCACGTTTGCAAAGTTGGAGGGAAGCTCGAGTTGATAGGCGAGATCGCCTCTGTTGCTGACGATCTTGAAAGGACCCATGTATCTAGGGGCAAGCTTTCATTTGATACCGAAGTGACAAGTACCTTTCATTGGAGAGACGCGGAGGTAAACATGGTCTCCGATCTCGAAAGGCAAATCATGATGCTTACTATCATAGTAGCTCTTCTGGCGCGATTGCGCTGCTTTTAGATTATCACGAATGACTTTACACATCTCTTCTGCCTCTGTGATCAAGTCATTTCCAAGAAGTTGACGTTCACCGGTCTCTGACCAGTTAAGAGGAGTACGACACTTCCTACCATAGAGAATTTCAAATGGGACCTTGCCCGAACTCGCTTGAAAGCTGTTGTTGTAGGAAAACTCGGCATATGGAAGACAATCTTCCCATTTCATACCGAAGGAGAAAACGCAAGCCCTGAGCATATCTTCAAGAATTTGATTGACACGCTCGACTTGACCGCTAGTTTGAGGATGAAAAGTTGTGCTGAAACGGATGTTGGTGCCCATGTGTAACACCCTCGATGCTACTATAGCTCCCACGTGTCGAGGCACGACTTAGAGACATAATCGCATTGAAGGCATATGTCGCAAGTAAGGCAATCTTCACAACATCCCATGTAATATAAATAATAAAGGGGAGATAACATAGTTGGCTTACACTCACCACGTCAATCAAGTACATAAATAACATTACATCAACCAAACACTCATGGCCCGACTACGGCGCCAAAATAGAAGAGAACCCAACATGCGACACGGTCCCAATCACCCCAACTGGGCACCACTACTGATCATCAGGAAAGGAAACATAGTAACGTTGAGAGTCTTCGTCGAACTCCCACTTGAGCTCATACGCGTCTCCTGGAGCGGAATCATCAGGCCCTGCATCTGGTGTAATAGTAATCTGTGAGCCACAGGGACTCAGCAATCTCGCACCCTCGCGATCAAAACTATTTAAGCTCGTAGGTAAGGCAAGGTAAATATATGTGGAGATGCAGCAAGCGACTAGCATATATGGTGGCTAACTTATTCGCAAAGGAGAGCGAGAAGAGGAGGCAAAGCGCGAGCGAGAAACTAGAGAGCAATCTGCGCAAACATTACTCCAACACCATGTCCACTTCCCGGACTCCGCCGAGAAGAGGCCATCACGGTAACACACTCAGTTGATTCATTTTAATTTAATTAAGGTTCAAGTTATCTACAACCGGACATTAACAAATTCCCATCTGCCCATAACCACGGGCACGGCTTTCAAAAGTTTAATCCATGCAGGGGAGTCCCAACTTAGCCCATGACAAGCTCTCACGGTCAACGAAGGAATAGACCTCCTCCCAAGACATTCCGATCAGACTCGGTATCTCGGTAACTCAAGACACTTCGACAGGTTAAAACAAGACCAGCAACACCGCCCGAATGTGCCGACAAATCCCGATAGGAGCTGCACATATCTCTTTCTCAGGGCACACTCAGATTGTCCTAGGTACGGGTAGGCCAGCCCAGAGTTGCCCCTGGTGGCCACCGGTAGCTGACAGGTGGACCAACACTCAGAGGAGCACTGGCCCGGGGGGGTTAAAATAATGATGACCCTTGAGTCTGCAGAACCCAAGGGAAAGAATAGGCTAGGTGACAAATGGTAAAACCAAGGTTGGGCATTGCTGGAAAAGCTTTAATCAAGGCGAACTATCAAGGGGTTCCCATTATAACCCAACCGCGTAAGGAACGCAAAATCTGGGAACATAACACCGATATGACGGAAAACTAGGGCGGCAAGAGTGGAACAAAACACTAGGCGAGAGGCCGAGCCTTCCACCCTTTACCAAGTATATAGATGCATTAAGATAACATGGCAATATAATGATATCCCAACAAGTAAATAAAAGATGTTCCAACAGGGAACGGCCTCCAATCTTCACCTGCAACTAGCAACGCTATAAGAGGGGCTGAGCAAAGCGGTAACATAGCCAATCAACGGTTTGCTAGGACAATGGTGGGTTAGAGGTTTGACATGGCAATTTGGGAGGCTTGCAAGCAAGTGATAGGCATCGTAGCATTGGCATAGCAAAAGAGCGAGCAAACTAGCATAGCAAAGATAGTAGTGATTTCGAGGGTATGATCATCTTGCCTGCACAGTTGTCAGAGTTGACTGGATCCTCGAAAGCAAACTCAACGGGCTCCTTGTTAGCGAACTCATCTCCCGACTCTACCCAAACACGACAAACAAGCAACAAGGATACAATCAACCACGTGCAAGAACAAGCAATATGATGAAATGATGATATGCTATGCGGGATGCGATGCGGGATGTCAAATGCAAGATATGACAGGAAAACGCATGAACCTGGCCTCAACCTGGAAATCCAAGTGTGCCACTGGAAATATGAGATGAAATCGCTTGAAAACGATATAAAGAACGCCGAAATCGGAGTTACGGTTTGGAAATGGCAAGCAATTCAAAAATGACACCGGTATGCGATTTACAGCAAGTAGGCCTCTAAATGCAATGAAAGGAACATGCTACAGCACCCAAACATGACAAAAAAAATACATGGCAGGGTTGCACACAAGATGCTTAACAAAAGTCTAGCACTGAGCTACGGCGAAATCATCCATTAACAGGTTCAAACAAGCATGGCAAAAATGCAAATGGCAAATAGATCTCAGACTTAGTGAAATCAACACTTGTCTGGAATTTCAGATTAGGTAGCCCTCTTCGGAGCAACAAAACTACATGCTACAAGACCTGATCATGGCAAAGCAAAGCATGGCATGGAGCTACTCAAAGAGATTAACAAAAGTCCCTTAGTGACCTTGAGCCAAAAGGGATCAGAAAATACAATTGCAAGCATGTGAACATAGCAAAAACATAATCAGTTTTCATACTTAGTGAAAACTGACACATGCTGAAATATAACTCAAGTAGGCATGTTTACGAGCTCGATGCACTCACTGCGGTGCAAGTCATGGCAAGACAAGCATACACCCATAAGGAAGGCACAAAACACAAGCAAGACATGGCAAGAACAATAGCATAGCATGCACGGGTCAACTACAACATCACCGGGAAAATTGCAAACAACTTGACAATCTGCCCAGATTCACAAAGTAGCAAAAGTAGAGCTCGATTGACTCAAGCTAGGGTGCTCCATAATTACAAACAAAGACATGGATGGATAGAGCACTACAATATTAACAAAACTCACTTACTGATCATCCTCAAAAGAGGCACGGATCACTAGGAAACAACATGAACATATGGCAACATGAGATAAACAGCTCCAGGACTTAGTGAAATTACTAAGTCCCTGAAAACAGACTTAGCAAGTGCACCACTTTGCAAGCTTGCACAAGTCACCACACACATCCTAAAAATACATGGGTTGCACCTCTGGAGAGATGACAAAACCTTTAACAAAACACATGTAGAACTCACGGGCATATCATGCACACAATAATCATGGCAAAAATGACAAAAGTGCTAAACGGAGTAGCAGATCTGACAATTAACTTAAGTAGCCCTCTTCTAACAGCATTTCGGGCATCAAGATGAACTCAAATAAAAATGATGCAATGGAATGAAACGATGTACTTCTGAGATGAACATTTTGATATGCTATATGCATGAATCGGAGCTACGGATGCAAAGTTACGGAGCCGCGAACATGGGCATATAAACTAAAAAATTCTGGGGACTTAGGAAAATTTCAACCTCCGGATCTGGATCTAGGGTTTCGGGGGCACGCGGGCCGAGGTTCGCTGGCGCGAGCTGGAGCTCGCCAGAGTGGCCGGGGAGCAAGGGGCCGGCCG
>NC_041390.1:449236236-449306963 GCF_002162155.2 Triticum dicoccoides | reverse complement strand
CGGGCGAGGCGAGGCGGCGGCGACGCGGAGGGAGGCTGGCGGCGGGGCGGCTCGGCCCAGGCGGCGGAGGAGGAGAGCCCGCCCCGGGCCTGGCGGGCCGGCGGGAGGCGGCGGCGGGGAACGAACATGGTGGCGACACGTGGCGGCGGCGGGGACGGCCGGACAATGTCCGTCGGCAGATTTTTGTCCGGCGCGGCGCGGGGACGATTTCTAGGGTTTCAGAGGTAGGAGGAGATCCGAAAACGGAGGGGGTCTATTTATAGGCATAGAGGGAGCTAGGAGAGTCCAAATGAGGTGCGGTTTTCGGCCACGCGATCGTGATCGAACGCTCTAGATGATGGAGCAGAGTTTGGTGGGTTTTGGGCCAAATTGGAGGGGTGTTAGGCTGCAACACACACGAGGCCTTTTCGGTCCCTCGGTTAACCGTTGGAGTATCAAACGAAGTCCAAATGATACAAAACTTGACATGCGGTCTACCGGTTGTAAACCAAGGCTGCTTGGCAAGTATCGGTCCAATCCGAAAATGTTTAATCCCCACACACGAAAGAAAGCTAGAAATGACCACCGGAGGAGAACGAAGCGCCGGAATGCAAAACGGACAACGGGGAAAATGCTCGAACGCATGCGATAAACACGTATGCAAATGCAATGCACATGATGACATGATATGAGATGCATGACAACAATAACAACACACGGAGACAAAGGCCCGAACCCGAGGAAATAAATATAACTTAACGCCGGAAACGGCAAGAGTTGGAGTACAAATAGGGAAAGTTACATCCGGGGTGTTACACCATGGCCTTCTGAAAAGAATCCCAAAACTTCAAGGTGAAGATGCTGCCACAATCTGAAGAAATCAAATGCGGAATGCCGTGCATAGAGACAATCCGAGAGGTATATAGCTCCGCCAATTGAGCTGTAGTGATAGACTCTTTGATAGGCAGAAAGTGAGCCACTTTAGTGAGTTTGTCGATGACAACGAATATAGCATCATTGCCACGCTTGGACTTCGGAAATCCCGTCACGAAGTCCATCTCAATGTGGTCAAACTTCCATTCTGGAATGGCAAGAGGTTGGAGGAGACCAGCTGGTCGTTGGTGTTCTGCCTTCACTCTTCTGCAGACATCACATTCATTCATGAACTGAGCAATCTCACGCTTCATTCGAGTCCACCAATACGCCTGCTTGAGGTCCAGGTACATCTTTGTACTCCCAGGGTGGATAGAGAGGAGTGAATTGTGAGCCTCGTTCATAATGACTTTACGAAGGTCACCTTTAGGCACAACAATGCGATCCTCGAAGAATAGAGTATCCTTGTCATCAAAGCGATAACACTTGTACTTGGGTTGACTCTTGGCAATCCCAATCTTCACCTTCTTCACCATAGCATCAAGAAGTTGAGCCTCGCGAATCTGATCTTCCAAAGTAGGAGAGACTTGAAGGTTGGCGAGGAAACCTTGAGGAACAACTTGTAGATTGAGTTTGCGGAAAGCTTCACAAAGCTCAGGTTGGTAAGGCTTGAGAATCAAACTGTTGTAGTAAGCCTTCCTGCTCAATGCGTCAGCAATTACATTGGCCTTGCCTGGAGTATATTCGATACTCGGATTATACTCTTGAATTATTTCGACCCAACGAGTCTGCCTGAGGTTGAGATTAGGCTGAGTGAAGATGTATTTGAGACTCTTGTGGTCAGTGAAGATGTCCACTTTTCTTCCCAATAAGATATGTCTCCAAGTCAAAAGAGCATGCACAACTGCCACCAACTCGAGCTCATGAGTGGGGTAGTTCTTTTCATTGGGCTTCAACTGGCGAGAAGTATAAGCCACAACTTTCTTCTCTTGCATCAACACTGCACCAAAACCTTGAAGAGAGGCATCACAGAAGACCTCGAACGGTTTGGATTCATCAGGAGGAGTCAGAACTGGAGCAGTGACTAATTTCTCTTTCAGGGTGTCGAAAGTGATGTCACATTCCGGAGACCAAATGTACTTGACGTGCTTCTGGAGAAGGTTGGAAAGAGGCTTCGCGATCTTTGAGAAGTTCTCAACGAACCTTCGACAATAGCTTGCGAGACCAAGGAAGCTGCGAAGTTGCTTCACGTTCTGAGGTGGTTCCCAATTCACAATTGCAGACACCTTCTCAGGATTCACCGCTATGCCTTTGGCAGAGATGATATGCCCAAGATAGAGAACCTCATCGAGCCAAAACTCTCACTTTGAAAACTTGGCATAGAACTGATGTTCTCTGAGCTTATCCAACACCAAACGCAAGTGCTTGGCATGATCTTCCTTGTTCTTGGAAAAGACCAAAATGTCATCGAGGTAGACCAAGATGAAGTCATTTGTGTAGGGGTTAAAGATGAAGTTCATCATGCGAGAGAAAGTCGGAGGAGCGTTGACGAGGCCAAAAGACATGACAATGTATTCATATGAACCATAGCTTGTTCTGAATGCCGTCTTGGGGATATCTTGCTCACGAATTTGAATCTGGTGATAGCCCATACGGAGATCAAGCTTGGAGAATAATTGAGCACCTTTGAGTTGTTTAAACAGCTCGTTGATGTTGGGAAGTGGGTACTTGTTCTTTATAGTCTTCTTGTTCAATGGACGGTAGTCGACACAGAGTCGGTCCGTTCCATCCTTCTTCTTCACAAAAAGAACTCCACAACCCCACGGAGAAGAACTAGGTCGGATGAGACCCATACGCTCTTGTTCATCGAGTTGTTTCTTAAGCTCCTTCAACTCTTTGGGTCCCAGCTTTTAAGGATGTTTGCAAACAGGTTCCGTGCCAGGCTCAAGATCGATGACGAATTCAACTGGCTGGTGCGGAGGCATTCCTGGAAGCTCTTCTGGAAAGACGTCTTGATATTCGTAAATGACTGGAATTCGAGAGATGGCATCCAGTTCATCCTTCTCATTGAGAGAAAACAGACGGATGGTATTATCCCGAGCGGCAAAGACAATTACATCCTCAGACGAATGAGTCAATTGAATCTGCCTGGCTGCACAATCAAGCTGAGCCTTGTGCTTAGAAAGCCAGTCCATTACAAGAATAAGATCAATATTCGAGTTACCAAGAACCATTGGAGAAGCCAGAAACTTGAAATCACCCATCATGATAGAAATATACGGAATCTCATAGTTTGCGAGCAAACATTTACCTAGTGAGACAACTGCTAATGGTTTATGCAAAACTTGAGAAGAAAACTCATGCTTAGATGCAAAAGGTCTCGAGATGAAACAATGCGATGCACCAGTGTCAAAAAGTACTTTTGTGGGAACATCATTAACAGGAAGGTTACCCATGATGACATCTGACGAGTCCTCTGCCTGAGCTGCATTCATCAAGTTGACCTTGGCGTGCTTGGGGTTATGCTTGACCACAGCTGTACTTGCAGATCTCACAGGAGGAGGAGGAGGGAGACGCCTCTGATTGAAGCATTTGTTGGCATAGTGACCTTCTGTTGGCACTTGTTGCACGTGACCTCCGAGAGCGGATGGTGATACGGAGCACTTGATCTTGGAGCTTGAGACAAAGTCTTGTTCTGAAAGCCAGGGTTGGGTGGGTGGGAAGATCCACTGCCACCTTTGCTCTTCTGCTGATAAGGCTGACAGAACGGAGGAGGAGGAAGCCAATACTTTTGCTGCTTAGCCACTTGAGTTGAGGAAGATGGAGTTGCATCTCTGACTCGCTTCTTGGAAGCATCGCACTTCAGTTGAGCAGTCTCTTGGTTCATTGCCATATTGTAAAACTCATCGTACTTCTTGGGCTCAAAGAGGACGAGAGCTAGCTGGAGTTCTTCTCTGAGACCACCCCTGAACTGGTATATCATGCTCTTCTCGTCAGGGACGTCCTGCTTAGCAAAACGTGCGAGCTTCTGAAACATGATGTTGTACTGGTAAACAGACATAGTGCCTTGCTCCAGGTTGTGGAATTCCTCACGCTTGCTTTCAACCACACTCTGAGGAATATGATGAGCTTTGAAGTCTTGACGGAATTCATCCCAGGTAACTGCACGGCCTCCTCTGGAATCTTTGTACTGCTGAAACCATTCTGCAACTTGGTCTTTGAGTTGGAAGGAAGCGAACTTGACAAAGTCCTCAGGCCTGACATTACTGCACTTGAAATGCTTGCATATGTCCACGAGCCAATCATCAGCGTCTATTGCCTCAACACAATTGCTGAAGGTCTTTGGCTGGTTAGCGAGGAACTGGTTGAGTGTAGCAAACTAATTATGATTGTTGCCATGGCCCTGGTTCCCTTGGTTGCGCTCTTGAAGAAGTTGCATGATCAGCTGCGTGTTTGCATTGGTAGCGGCCATCACAGCTTGCCATGCCTCCGGAGGTGGAGGTGGTGGTGGCAGATCAGGATTCGGAGTCGTGCGTGTTGGAGGAGCCATCCTGAAGAGGTTGACATCCATTAGCATCTTGACAGACAAATATTTAAGCTGAATCAAACGGGTTGAAATTGCAACATATAGTATTCACATCCGAACAAAATGAACGAATGCATTCCAATTGAAATGGTCACATTTCCATAAATTGAGAAGCCACTTAGAATTTGAGGTAGAAGAATAAAACCAACAAGGTACGAACAAGAACGAATACTTGGTGAGGATTACCCAATCCCAAACCAAATATCCGCGGAAGAAGAACTAGAGCTACAAGAATTCCCACCTATGAAACTCCCGAACCTTTCCAGTTATGCAATCAGGTGTTGGGGATACATGGGAAGCATAATATCTCACCCAAATCTAGCAAATCCTACATCCAACTGTATCCATCCTTCAACACATAACTGAGAAACCTTCGGAAATCATTCACCTCAACCTTCGAAAAGCATCTGTTATACAAGTTATGGCAATACTCCTGAACTCCCGCCCCAGTACTGGGTGGCGTCGAGGTTATCTCACCAACAACTGCATAAAAGTGATTTTCGATGTCGGCGAAACTCAGGTATTCCAGAATCTCAACGATAAAATTGTGACGACAACACCTCGGAGCTCAACTCCTCGGGACACTGCCACAACCCCTAAATGACAGGAGGCACCAAGAACAATGTTCTCGTCACAAATCAATCGGAACAATTCGAAGATACCCGCGTGATCCTAATTTTTTTAGTGAAATTTGAGAAGAGAAGAGTCAAAACTCTACGTCAGGATGCCTCACCAGAGCGATGAAGGGACTGGGGAGTAAAAAGAATTCCTAAACTCTCCGATATATATAATCCTAGATGACTCAAAACATTTTTCTAGACTCAACAACGCCAACAATTTGATCAAGCAGGGGGCTCCTAAGGTCGGGGAAGGCTCTGATTACCAACTTGTAACGCCCTTGATGTGGCTATATCTCCTACGTGTCAAAGCACGACTTAGAGGCATAACCGCATTGAAAGCAATGTCGCAAGTAAGGTAATCTTCACAACAACCCATGTAAATAGATAAAAGGGGAAATGATACATAGTTGGCTTACACTCGCCACGTCACACAAATACATGAATAACATTACAATCATCTAATACACTCATGGTCCGACTACGGTACCAAAATAAAGATCAACCCCCACATGCGACATGGTCCCCGATCGCCCCAACTGGGCACCACTACTGATCATCTGGGAAAGACACATAGTAACGACGAGAGTCTTCATCAAACTCCCACTTGAGCTCAAGCGCATCGTCTGGAACGGTATCATCGGTCCCTGCATCTGGTTTGGAAATAATCTGTGAGTCACGGGGACTCACCAATCTCGCACCCTCGCGATCAAGACTATTTAAGCTTATAGGTAAGACAAGGTATAAAGTGGAGTTGCAACAAGCGACTAGCATATATGGTGGCTAACCTATTCGCAAAAGAGAGCGAGAAGGGAAGGCAAAAGCACGGTCGAACAACTATGATC
Organism: Triticum dicoccoides; assembly: GCF_002162155.2. Classification (NCBI taxonomy): domain Eukaryota; kingdom Viridiplantae; phylum Streptophyta; class Magnoliopsida; order Poales; family Poaceae; genus Triticum; species Triticum dicoccoides. Next base: position 449,301,063 of record NC_041390.1, on the reverse strand, counting down.
AAGAAGTGATCCTAGAACAACCTACGGCAAGCATTACTCCAACACCGTGTTCACTTCCCGGACTCCGCCGAGAAGAGACCATCACGGTTACACACGCGGTTGATTCATTTTAATTAGTTTAAGTTTCATGTTATCTATAACCGGACATTAACAAATTCCCATCTGCCCATAACCGCGGGCATGGCTTTCGAAAGTTCAAATCCCTGCAGGGGAGTCCCAACTTAGCCCATCACAAGCTCTCATGGTCAACGAAGGATATTCCTTCTCCCAAGACAATCCGATCAGACTCGACATCCCGGTTACAAGACATCCTCGACAATGGTAAAACAAGTCCAGCAACACCGCCCGAATGTGCCGACAAATCCCGATAGGAGCTGCACATATCTTGTTCTCAGGGCACACTCAGATTGTCCAAACTTCCGGTAGGCCAGCCCAGAGTTGCCCCTGGTGGCCACCGGTGGCTGACGAGGTGGACCAACACTCAGAGGAGCACTGGCCCGGGGGGGGGGGGGTTAAATAAGATGACCCTCGGGCTCCGGAAACCCAAGGGAAAAAGAGGCTACGTGGCAAATGGTAAAACCAAGGTTGGGCATTGCTGGAGGAGTTTTATTCAAGGCGAACTGTCAAGGGGTTCCCATTATAACACAACCGCGTAAGGAACGCAAAATCCGGGAACATAACACCGATATGACAGAAACTAGGGCAGCAAGAGTGGAACAAAACACTAGGCAAAAGGCCGAGCCTTCCACCCTTTACCAAGTATATAGATGCATTAAGATAAACAAGATAATATGGTGATATCCCAACAATAAACAATGTTCCAACAAGGAACGATCTCCAATCTTCAATTGCAACTAGCAACGCTATAAGAGGGGCTGAGCAAAGCGGTAACATAGCCAAACAATGGTTTGCTAGGACATGGTGGGTTGGAGGTTTGACATGGCAATAGGGAGGCATGATAAGCAAGTGGTAGGCATCGTAGCATAGGCATAGCAAAAGAGCGAGCATCTAGCAAGCAAAGATAGAAGTGATTTCGAGGGTATGGTCATCTTGCCTGCAAAGTTGTCAGAGTTGACTTGATCCTCGTAAGCGAACTCAACGGGCTTATCGTTCACGAAATCGTCTCCCGGCTCTACCCAAACAAGAAAAACAAGAAAACGGAACACAATCAACCCCGTGCAATGCTCAAACAACATGATGCGAACATGGTATGATATGCGGGATGCGGTATGTGATGCATATGCAAGATTTGACAAGGAATGATTTAACCTGGCCTCAACTTGGAAATCCAAGAGTGCCACTGGAAAGGTGAGGTGATTTCGGTTGAAATCTATATAAAGATCACCGGAATCGGATGCACGGTTTGGAAATGGCAAGCAAAAGAAATATGGCACCGGTCTGCGATAATCAGCAAGTGACCAACTAAATGCATTAAGATAAATATGCTACAACACTCAAACATGACAACAAAATACATGGCAGGGATCCAGTCATGATGCTTGACAAAAGATGAACACGAGCTACGGCTAATTCATCCATTAACAGGTTCAAACAAGCATGGCAAAAGAGCAAATGATAACAGGTTTCAGACTTAGAGAAATTAACACAAGTCTGGAATTTATCATCAGGAAGCACACTCTAGAGCATGAAAACTACATGCTACAGGAACTTAACATGGCAAAGCAAGGCATGGCATGAAGCTAATCCAAGCACTTAACAAAAGTCCCTTAGTGACCTTGAGCCAAAAGGGATCAGAAAATACAATTGCAAGCATGTGAACATGGCAAAAACATAAACAGATTCAGACTTGGTGAAAAACTGGAGCATGCAAAACAGTTAACGAGTAGGCATGTTTACGAGCTCGATGCACTCACTACAGAGCATTTCATGAAAAACTAAGCATACACCCATCAAGAAGACATGGCATAGAAGCTAGACATGGCAAGAACAATAACATAGCATGCACAGATCAATAGCAACATCCTTGGCAAAATCGCTAAACATGTCAACAATCTGCCAGGATTCACTTTATAGCAAAAGTAGAGCTCGATTGAATCAAGCTAGGATGCTCCATAAATGCAAACAAATACATGGATGGATAGAGCACCACAATGTTAACAAAACATCCTTACTGATCATCCTCAAAAGAGGCACAGATCACTAGGAAACAACATGAACATATGGCATAACAACAAAATCAGAATAAGGACTTAGTGAAATTCTAAGTCCCTGAAATCAGCATTGCCCTCTTCCAACAGCATTTCGGGCATCAAGATGAGATCAAATGAAAATGATGCAATGAGATGAAGTGATGTACTCTTCGACACGAACATTTTGATATGCTACACGCATGAATCGGATCTACGATGAGAGAGTTATGACATGCCAAAGTTTGCAACAAATTAGGGTTCGGGGATGAAAAAGTCAACCCGCGGGAAACGGATCTGGATCTGGAACTCGAGCACTGTAGCACGTACACGCCTCCCGAGGTTGAACGTCGCTGGAGTCAAGGTCGGAGGTCGCCGGAGAGGAGGGAGCTCGACGGGGTAGGGACTCTCGCCGGAGCACGGAGGAAGGAGCCGGAGCTCGGTCGGAGATGGGAGGCGGCGCGACGGCTCTTGCCGGCGACGAGGCGGGCCGGGGTGGAGCAGAGCGACGCCGTCCCGGGGCGGCGAAGGGCGGCGGAGGTCTGCGCCGGTGACGAGGTGGTGAGGGTGCGGCGCGGCGGCGCGGAACAGATCCGGGCGGCGCGGGCGCGAAGGCGAGCGGCGGCGAACTCGGGCCCTCGGGGGCCCTCCGTGGGCCGGGCAGGCCGCGACGTGGGAGGTGGCCGGCGTGCCACATGGCGGGTTCTGATTGGCTGGGCGCGGCGGTGCGGGGCGTGTCCGGGGGAGCGGACACGTCCGGCGACGGAGGAGACGCAATTTTAGGGTTAGGGTTGGATCTGATCCGGAAGTTTTGGGGAAGAGACCATTTTATAGGTAGGAGGAGCGAGGAAGCTCCAAATGGAGTGCGGTTTGCGGCCACGCGATCATGATCGAACGCTCTAGATGATGGAGAGGGTTTAGTTGGGTTTTGGGCCACTTTGGAAGGGTGTTGGGCTGCAACACACACGAGGCCTTCTCGGTCCCTCGGTTAACCGTTGGAGTATCAAACGAAGTCCAAATGGTACGAAACTTGACAGGCGGTCTACTGGTAGTAAACCAAGGCCGCATGGCAAGTCTCGGTCCAATCCGGAAATGTTTAACCCCCACACATGAAAAGAGGTAGAAAGGACCACCGAAGGGCATAGGAGCGCCGGAATGCAAAACAGACAACGGGGAAAATGCTCGGATGCATGAGACGAACATGTATGCGAATGCAATGCACATGATGACATGATATGAGATGCATGACAAAGACAACAACACACGGAGACAAAAACCCGACAACGACAAAATGAAATAACTTAGTGCCGGAAACGGCAAGAGTTGGAGTAGAGATAAGGTAAATTACATCCGGGGTGTTACACCAGGGGGTCGATACGAAGGTAACAAGTCGTCGCAACCCCACAGCACCCAAACCAGTTGAACCCTATACACGGTGGGTGGCATCGGATTACCGTGGAACAGGCGGTTGCCCGGTTGAATGATTCTGGCCTTGGTGACATCGATCAACTCACCGTCCACGAAGTGTAGGAGAGTGCATGGAACGTCGGCGGCGCCCTGCGAAAAGATGTAGGGCGTCAGGTATGCCTAGTCAATGGCAAGGAGATGAAGTCATCGGCCGAGACGCTTAGTTACCGTGATGGCGTCGAGCTCGGCTAATGTCGAGGCACCGCCCACGGTGGGCGTGCAAGTGATGGAGGGGCCGCTTGCTGCCGAGGTGCCGGCCGGCGTATTCTTCCCACACCCGGGTGCATTAAGCTCCAATGCCGGCGCCGGCGCCGGAGACACCATTGCCGCCTCCGCCGGAGACACCAATGGCGCCACCGGCGCGTTGTGCGAGTTGCTGCCCATGAAGCTGGGAATCGGGGGCGGCCCCTGTTGGCCGCCCGCAATCCACGCCTGCAGCCCCTCAAGCAAGGTTGGCATAATGGTGGTGATCGTTGCTCCCAGTTGGTCTCGCACTTGCTCTTCGACTATCTCCAGAATCCGTGCCACTTGTGCCTTGAGTTCTTGAACCTCACGCTCCTGGCTTTCCGAGGTGGTCTTTCTCTCCTTCCGCCCAACGTCATAGTATTCCGACCATTTCATGGACAAGCCTTTGCCGACCACACGACCAGCTGACGACGGCTTACTGGACTTATCCTTGTGTTTCATTACGTTCAATGCCCTATTTAAAGTGATGTCCCAAGGGGAGCTCTCAGACGACCCCGCGCTACTGCTTTCAGTTTCCTGCGTAAGGAACGTGAACCATTTAGAAATTTGGCTTCATTAATTAGAATGCAACCATATGGAGCTAATTACGCGGGGGTGTATTCCTTACCAGAACAAGCTCAAGCGCCTTGGTCTTCGGATCCGTGGTAAGCTCCTTTGTTACCGGGTCCACCTTGTACCGGGCCCTGACATAGTTCCTGGTCTGCTTGCACAGTATCTATCAAAGAGGGGCAGTAGGCCTTGCTCGGCACGCTCCGCGTCCTCCTTGTCCCATATAGGTTCCGCCACTCTGTAACCGTCAGGACCGAGTTTGTGGACCCCTAAGTTCAAGTCCCGCATATCTTCCCCCCATTGACTTGATTCTGCAGTTGCGTTGCTCTCGCACTTGATCTTAAACTCCAGGTAGCCAGCTTCGCCGATCGAAGGATTTTTCTCCTTGATCTTCTCATAAATATCACCTCTTAGAATCCTTCTGTTCACCGCGGCTCTCCAAGTAGCCAGGGTTGTGCTCATCTTCGTGAGGGCAGCACTGTTCACCTTATTCCCTGAGAGGCGTGTGTTTGTGAATTCACCGAGGAACTTGTATCGTTTGTGCAGCTTCATGAAGAGGAGGTTGCGCAAATTCCCTCGATCACGATGCCTTAGGTTCTCAGTGTTGATCGAGACGGTGCTCTGGATAATGCACCCGAGTTGTCCCACGTACCCACTGACTAATTCTTTGGGCGCTGTTGGATGCCCACTGGAGGACACTTCAATAAATTCCTCCTTGACGGTGCCGAGCATGTTCGGGCGCCGGTCCTTCCGTTGCCTCTTCGGTTGGCTGCCATCTGTGCGTGCGCTGCCATCATCAGTGGTGGCATCCTTGGCGGCACCATCAGTGGTGTCATCCCCGACGCCACTAGGGGTTGTGTAGTCGGGATCGGTGTCTTGCGTGGCGTCCTCATAGTGGCGAGGTTCTTCCTCCATCTCCTGGGACAGCTCCCAGAATGCTTTGCCTAAACCCCCGGCCTCATCGTTGTGGGCCATGTTCGCTCTAAATAGGAAAAAAGTTTGGTCAAAAAGTTGGTTATTGTCAAGGAACAAGATCTCTAAGTTGACCAAATAACCTAATTCTCAAGGAATGTCGCCAAAAAGTTGGTTATTGTCAAGGAACAATTGAGAGACGTTTGTGATATTGCCTAGGTGTTTTGGGATGGAACCTGTTAGTGTGTTGTTGCTAAGGTCCAAGTCCACGTTCTCAAGGTAACCTAGTTCTTGAGGGATGTGTCCAAAAAGTTGGCTGCTGCAAAGATACAATGCTCCGAGTTTGGTCAAATTGCCTATGTTGTTTGTGATATTGCCTTGGATCTTGAAGGCACTGTTGCATGATGTAGTGGTACAGCCAGCATGGGACCTCATCTTTGCAGGCTAATTTTCTAGCTTGTAACACTGGGATTAGTAGCTTAATTAATCGACTAGTCGGTCGTATGGTGGTGTAATTAACTTATTTTAATACTGGCCAGTCATGTGGAGTATACTAGCTCACTGGGTGCCCCTAAAGATACCCCGACCGTATCATTTGATTAATTAGTAAGTAAGCAATCGATCTAGCTAGCATTGCCATGCCATGCATCCACCTTTACCAAGTGCAAGCAACTGATATGATACAGATCCAGATAGATACCGACAATTAGTTATTGTTATCATGTAAGATAATTTAATCAGGGCAGTGGCAGTGGATTTGTGCACAAGCTAAGCTAGCTAAGACAGTAGCTTCCTTGCAACCAAGGCCACACACAATGACACACGTCTTACTCCAAACTGATTGATGCGTTTGGCCTAGCAGAGTTTATGAAAACTAAGGCAAGCTATGAACATGGCAGCTGTATGTGCATGGCCAAACTGAAACTGCTCAGGTAGGTTAGGTTTGGCTTCAAAACATATATGTTTCGTATGACTGAATGTTTCTAGTATATCTCCTTTTTTGCTGAAGAAAACAGTGACACTTCTGCTAAGGAGAAAGGGACGTAGATGGCACTAATTGTTTGAATGAAGAAAACTATACTAATTTGAACTACCTTTAGCAATCATACTACAATCTTCAAAGTGCATGTGCTCAAGTGGCAACAGGCACTTTTTGGCACCATGTTTCAGTCTATTGTCATTCAAATATCTTGGAAGATTAGGCCTCCCATAGTGAGGAACTAGACTTTTCTGATCATACCAACTCTTCAGTTAAGCCAAGCAAGCCGAAAGCTAATCCCTTAACTCTTCAGTAAAGACAAGCAAGCCAAGCAATCCCTTAACTCTACAGTTAAGGGATTCGTTTCTTGTGTGAAGTCAAGTTGAAATAATTTTTTTTTCTTTCAGAAAGATAAATATCCGAGCATTGTTAGGTCCCAACAAACAGGAGCTAGGTGCTTAAGATCACCCTGTCACTAATTATTAGCCATTAGGTGAATGTGAGTGGAGTGAAATTCCTTGTTAGTGGGAAGCAACCTTTGGGTCCCTCCATTGTACTGCCTCACTTTTATGAGTTTAATCACCACCCCCCCTTTTTGAAAATTCTACCTTTCCTAGTTGCTACCTGTCCATGCCCATGGTCAAATAATTCTTCCTAACCCCCTTCTTCTTGTCTCCTCTCACTATCTCTCTCAAACACATGGCAAGCAAGGGTGTCTGAGTGTGTGAAAAAATGCACTATATCATACAAGACTAAATATATAGAAATTTCACATGCTAGTCAGATCTGAACCTTACATCAAATACACTTCTCAATGTTCACTGAAATTTAGAGAATAGATTGAGAGAGATAGCAGCAACAAGAAGTTGAGGTTCAGACTCTGAAGAGGAACAACAGGGGTGCAAGGAGATGGAGTAGAAGCAGTAGAGAGCGGAAGCAAGAAGGATTCAGAGAAGCAGCATCAAGATTTGAGGAAGTGGAGTAGCAGCAGTAGGGGCGAGGGGAGAGGAGCAGCAGCGACAGTAGCACATAGAGCAGCAGAGCAGCGCATCGGCGTTGGCAGTGAGCAGCAGCACTACCATCGGCAGGCACGTTCGCGCACACGCACATCGATGCAGGGGTGCGACCAGGGCGACGGTGGGCGTGGCGCTCGCGACGCGTAGGCGTGCAACCATGATAGAGCAGTGATAGCAGGGTCGCGCGGGCGGGGTCGGGGCTCAGCCGATGGTAGGCCGAGCGTGATGTCTACTACACAACCTTCTTCTTGTAGATGTTGTTGGGCCTCCAAGTGCAGAGGTTTGTAGGACAGTAGCAAATTTCCCTCAAGTGGATGACCTAAGGTTTATCAATCCGTAGGAGGCGTAGGATGAAGATGGTCTCTCTCAAGCAACCCTGCAACCAAATAACAAAGAGTCTCTTGTGTCCCCAACACACCCAATACAATGGTAAATTGTATAGGTGCACTAGTTCGGCGAAGAGATGGTGATAGAAGTGGTATATGGATAGTAGATAAAGGTTTTTGTAATCTGAAAATATAAAAACAGCAAGGTAACTAATGATAAAAGTGAGCGTAAACGGTATTGCAATGTGTGGAAACAAGGCCTAGGGTTCATACTTTCACTAGTGCAAGTCCTCTCAACAATAATAACATAATTGGATCACATAACTATCCCTCAACATGCAACAAAGAGTCACTCCAAAGTCACTAATAGCGGAGAGCAAATGAAGAGATTATGGTAGGGTACGAAACCACCTCAAAGATATTCTTTCCAATCAATCCGTTGGGCTATTCAAATAGGTGTCACAAACAGCCCTAGAGTTCCTAGAATAACACCTTAAGATACAAATCAACCAAAACCCTAATGTCACCTAGATACTCCAATGTCACCTCAAGTATCCGTGGGTATGATTATACGATATGCATCACACAATCTTAGATTCATCTATTCAACCAACACATAGAACCTCAAAGAGTGCCCCAAAGTTTCTACCGGAGAATCACGACGAAAACGTGTGCCAACCCCTATGCATAGGTTCATGGGCGGAACCCGCAAGTTGATCACCAAAACATACATCAAGTGAATCACATGATATCCCATTGTCACCACAGATACACACGGCAAGACATACATCAAGTGTTCTCAAATCTTTAAAGACTCAATCCGATAAGATAACTTCAAAGGGGAAACTCAATCCATTACAAGAGAGTAGAGGGGGAGAAACATCATAAGTTTCGGAGAAGAAATACGAGGCTATAACAATCATGCATAAGAGAGTTTAACAAAGACTCAAATTATATTCATGAATAGATCTGATAATAAACTCACAATTCATCGGATCCCAACAAACACACCGCAAAAAGTCACTACATCAAATAGATCCCCAAGAGCATCGAGGAGAACATTGTATTGACGATCAAAAAGATAGAACAAGCCATCTAGCTACTACCTACGGACCTGTAGGTTTGTAGTAAACTACTCACGCATCATCGAAGGGGTAAGGGTGATGATGAATAACCCCTCCGTGATCGTTAACCCCTCCGAAAAAGTGCCGGAGAAGGCCTCTAGATTGGATCTCGTGGTTCTGGAACTTGCAGTGGCGGAAACTGTTTTCTCTCGACTCCCCTAGGGTTTTGGGGAGTTTAGAGTATTTATAGAGCTTAAGGTTGGTGGAGGGCGTGCCTATGGGCCTCATTACCCACCAGGGCATGTTAGGGGACTCTAGCGCGCCCTGGTGCCTAGTGGGCCCCACTGGTGCACCTCTTGGGCCTCCTAGGTGTCTTTTGGGCAAAAAATTCTCTGAAAAGTTTCATGGCATTTCTACTCCGTTTGGTATTGATTTGTGGCAAATTAAAAACAAGCAAAAACAGCAACTGGCACTGGGCGCTATTGAGGGATGATGTCTACTACACAGATGTTGTTGGGCCTCCAAGTGCAGAGGTTTGTAGGACATCAGCAAATTTCCCTCAAGTGGATGACCTAAGGTTTCTCAATCTGTGGGAGGCATAGGATGAAGATGGTCTCTCTCAAGCAACCCTGCAACCAAATAACAAAGAGTCTCTTGTGTCCCCAACACACCCAATACAATACTAAATTGTATAGGAGCACTAGTTCGGTGAAGAGATGGTGATACAAGTGCAATATGGATGGTAGATATATGTTTTTGTAATCTGAAAATATAAAAACAACAAGATAACTAATGATAAAAGTGAGCACAAATGGTATTGCAATGCTAGGAAACAAGGCCTAGGATTCATACTTTCACTAGTGCAAGTTCTCTCAACAATAATAACATAATTGGATCACATAACTATCCCTCAACATGCAACAAAGAGTCACTCCAAAGTCACTAATAGAGGAGAACAAACTAAGAGATTATGGTAGGGTATGAAACCACCTCAAAGTTATTCTTTCTGATTGATCTATTCAAGAGTCTGTAGTAAAATAACATGAAGCTATTCTTTCCGTTCAATCTATCATAGGATTCGTACTAGAATAACACCTTAAGACACAAATCAATCAAAACCCTAATGTCACCTAGATACTCCAATGTCACCTCAAGTATTTGCGGGTATGATTATACGATATGCATCACACAATCTCAGATTCATCTATTCAAACCAACACAAAGTACTTCAAAGAGTGCCCCAAAGTTTCTACCGGAGAGTCAAGACGAAAACGTGTGCCAACCCCTATGCATAGGTTCATGGGCGGAACCTGCAAGTTGATCACCAAAACATACATCAAGTGAATCAATAGAATAACCCATTGTCACCACGGTTGTCCCACGCAAGACATACATCAAGTGTTCTCAAATCCTTAAAGACTCAATCTGATAAGATAACTTCAAAGGGAAAACTCAATCCATTACAAGAGAGTAGAGGGGGAGAAACATCATAAGATCCAACTATAATAGCAAAGCTTGCGATACATCAAGATCGTACCACCTCAAGAACACGAGAGAGAGAGAGAGAGAGCAAACACATAGCTACTGGTACATACCCTCAGCCCCGAGGGAGAACTACTCCCTCCTCGTCATGGAGAGCACCAGGATGATGAAGATGGCCACCGGAGAGGGATTGCTCCCTCCGGCAGGGTGCCGGAACGGGTCTAGATTGACTTTCGGTGGCTACGGAGGCTTCTAGCGGCGGAACTCCTGATCTATTGTGCTCCCCGATCGTTTTAGGGTATATGGATATATATAGGCGGAAGAAATACGTTAGGGGGGGCACGAGGGGCCCACGAGGCTGGAGGGCGCGCCCAGGGTGGGGTGGGCGTGCCCCCCTACCTCGTGGCTTCCTCGAAGCTCCCTTGACGTGGACTCCAAGTCTCCCGGGTTGCTTTCCTTCCAAAAATAAGTTCCATGAAGTTTCAGGTCAATTGGACTCTGTTTGATTTTCCTTTTCTGCGATACTCTAAAACAAGGAAAAAACAGAAACTGGCACTGGGCTCTAGGTCAATAGGTTAGGCCCCAAAATAATATAAAAGTGTAGAATAAAGCCCATAAACATCCAAAACACATAATATAATAGCATGGAACAATCAAAAAAATTATAGATACGTTGGAGACGTATCAGCATCCCCAAGCTTAATTCCTGCTCGTCCTCGAGTAGGTAAATGATAAAAACAGAATTTTTGATGTGGAATGCTACTTGGCATAATTTCAATGTAATCCTTCTTAATTGTGGTATGAATATTCAGATCCGAAAGATTCAACATAAAAGTTCATATTGACATAAAAATAATAATACTTCAAGCATACTAACTAAGCAATTATGTCCTCTCGAAATAACATGGCCAAAGAAAGTTCATCCCTACAAAATCATATAGTTTAGTCATGCTCCATTTCGTCACACAAGAATGCTCTCATCATGCACAACCCCGATGACAAGCCAAGCAATTGTTTCATACTTTAGTAATCTCAAACTTTATAAACCTTCACGCAATACATGAGCGCGGGCCATGGATATAGCACTATGGGTGGAATAGAATATGATGATGGGGTTTATGTGGAGAAGACAAAAAGGAGAAAGTCTCACATCAACGAGGCTAATCAATGGGCTATGGAGATGCCCATCGATTGATGTTAATGCAAGGAGTAGGGATTGCCATGCAATGGATGCACTAGAGCTATAAATGTATGAAAGCTCACAAAAGAAACTAAGTGGGTGTGCATCCAACTTGCTTGCTCACGAAGACCCAGGGCACTTGAGGAGGCCCATTGTTGGAATATGCAAGCCAAGTTCTATAATGAAAAATTTCCACTAGTATATGAAAGGGACAAAACAAGAGACTCTCTATCACGAAGATCATGGTGCTACTTTGAAGCACAAGTGTGGTAAAAGGATAGTAGCATTGCCCCTTTTTATTTTCTCTTTTTTGGCCTTTTTTGGGACAATGCTCTATTAATGATGATCATCACACTTCTATTTATTTACAACTCAAAGATTACAACTCGATACTAGAACAAAGTATGACTCTATATGAATGCCTCCGGCGGTGTACCAGGATATGCAATGAACCAAGAGTGACATGTATAAAAGAATTATGAATGGTGGCTTTGCCACAAATACTATGTCAACTACATGATCATGCTAAGCAATATGACAATGATGAATGTGTCATGATAAACAGAATGGTGGAAAGTTGCATGGCAATATATCTCGGAATGGCTATGGAAATGCCATAATAGGTAGGTATGGTGGCTGTTTTGAGGAAGATATAAGGAGGTTTATGTGTGAAAGAGCGTATCATATCACGGGGTTTGGATGCACCGGCAAAGTTTGCACCATCTCTCAATGTGAGAAAGGGCAATGCACGGTACCGAAGAGGCTAGCAATCATGGAAGGGTGAGAGTGCGTATAATCCATGGACTCAACATTAGTCATAAAGAACTCACATACTTATTGCAAAAATCTACAAGTCATCAAAAACCAAGCACTATGCGCATGCTCCTAGGGGGATAGATTGGTAGGAAAAGACCATCGCTCGTCCCCGACCGCCACTCATAAGGAAGACAATCAAATAACACCTCATGTTTCAAATTTGTTACACAACGTTTACCATATGTGCATGCTACAGGACTTGCAAACTTCAACACAAGTATTCCTCAAATTCACAACTACTCAACTAGCACGACTTTGATATTATTACCTCCATATCTCAAAACAATCATCAAGCATCAAACTTCTCTTAGTATTCAAAACACTCATAAGAAAATTAGGATTATTTAAGCAAATTACCATGCTATTTAAGACTCTCAAAATAATATAAGTGAAGCATGAGAGTTCATCTATTTCTATAAAATAAAACCACCACCGTGCTCTAAAAGGATATAAGTGAAGCACTAGAGCAAATGACAAACTACTCCGAAAGATATAACTGAAGATCAATGAGTAGTCGAATAATTTTGCAACTATGTGAAGACTCTCTAACATTTAATAATTTCAGATCTTGGTATTTTATTCAAACAGCAAGCAAAACATAAGTAAGTAAATGACGCTCCAAGCAAAACACATATCATGTGGCGAATAAAAATATAGCTCCAAGTAAAGTTACCGATGAATGAAGACGAAAGAGGGGATGCCTTCTGGGGCATCCCCAAGCTTAGGCTCTTCGTTGTCATTGAATATTACCTTGGGGTTCCTTGGGCATCCCCAAGCTTAGGCTCTTGCTACTCCTTATTCCATAGTCCATCGAATCTTTACCCAAAACTTGAAAACTTCACAACACAAAACTTAACAGAAAACTCGTAAGCTCCGTTAGTATAAGAAAATAAATCACCACTTAGGTACTGTTGTGAACTCATTATAAATTAATATTGGTGTAATATCTACTGTATTCCAACTTATCTATGGTTCATACCCTCCGATACTACTCATATATTCATCAAAATAAGCGAACAACACATCGAAAACAGAATCTGTCAAAAACAGAATAGTCTGTAGTAATCAGGATCAAACGTATACTTATGGAACCCCAAAAATTCTAAGAGCTGAGTAATTTATATATTAATCATCTGAAAAAAGAATTAACTAAATATCACTCTCCAAATAAAAATGGCAGCAATTCTCGTGACCGCTAAAGTTTCTGTTTTTTACAGCATGATCATAAAGACTTCACCCAAGTCTTCCCAAAGGTTCTACTTGGCACAAACACTAATTAAAACATAAAAATACATATAAACAGAGGCTAGATGAATTATTGATTACTAAACAGGAGCAAAAAGCAAGAAACAAAAATAAAATTGGGTTGCCTCCCAACAAGCGCTATCGTTTAACGCCCCTAGCAAGGCATGATGATTTCAATGATGCCCACATAAAAGATAAGAATTGTAACATAAAGATAGCATCATGAAGAATATGAATAGCGAAGCCTAACACACTTCCTATGCATAGGGATTTTGTGAGCAAACAACTTATGAGAACAATAATCAACTAGCATAGGAAGGCAAAACAAGCATAACTTCAAAACTTTAAGCACATACAGAGGAAACTTGATATTATTGCAATTCCTACAAGCATATATTCCTCCCTCATAATAATTTTCAGTAGCATCATGAATGAATTCAACAATATAACCAGCACCTAAAGCATTCTTTTCATGATCTACAAGCATAGAAAATTTACTACTCTCCACATAAGCAAGATTCTTCTCATTCGAAATAGTGGAAGTATCATAAGAAACTCGAATACTATAAATTGTTACCACATTAAAAGAGTAATGTTCAGAAAAAGGGTAACCATAATCATGACAAGTTTTATAAATATAATCACTACTTTTTATAGCATAAGTATCATCACAATAATCATCATAAGTAGGAGGCATGCTATCATCATTATAAATTTGTGTATCAGAACTTGGGAGACTAAAAATATCATCTTCATTAAACGTAGCATCCCCAAGCTTGGGACAAACATTAATTGCAGCAAATATATTCTCAAAAACATCATCTTCATCAAACATAGCATCCCCAAGCTTGGGACTTTTCATATTATAAGCATAATCACTCTCATCATTAATAGTATGGATAGCACCAATAGTATAGCAATTATCATATTCTTCCAAGCAAGTGCCAAAAAGATTTTAAAGATCATAAGAAGCATCATTATCTTCCACAATTATATTTTCATGACGCACAATAGTAATAGGAGCAGCATTATTTGGGAGAGATATCTTTTTACCTCTCTTCCTTTTTCTTTTCTTCTTCTTCACCACATCATGTGTGGGTTCAATCTTCTTTTTGGAGCTCCTTATTAATGAGATTGGTTGAATAGGAGGCTCCTCCTCATTACCTGATTCATCATAAGAAATAATAGGAGGGTATTGGGAAGTCTCTTCCCTTTCATTAGTATTATCTTCATTTTCTATTTGTTTTCTTTTCTTTATGTAATTGGCAATATAAGGATTTTCAATGCAATTCACCGCACAATACATATAAATTTCCTCTAGATCAAAGCCAAGAAGTTTATAACGGGCAAATTCTGGAAGATGCTTAGTTATACGTTTCATTTCTTTATAGCCCATAAGAAAACTAAGTTCATTATAATGTGCAAGGGAAATCAAGTCATCACAATTTTTGGACACGGTTAGATCATGAAACAATTTGCATCGGATAGCTAAATGACCCGGTTCATTGCAAAGTCCACAAGTACGGCCAAGAAAATTTAAATCTTCAGCACAAACATCTAGCCTTTCTTGCAACAATTTAGTTTCTAAGTGCTTATGCCTCTTGCAATATCTATCTTCCCTATTTGGTGTGTACTTGCAAACCCAATGCACTCCACAAAAATTGACATGTTAATAGGAGACATTTTCATCATAATTAGTGCAATCATCATTAGTACCATGGATATTCAAAGAGTTCATACTAACAACATTGCAATCATGATCATCATTCAAATATTTAGTGCCAAACATTCTAATGCATTCTTCTTCTAGCACTTGAGCACAATTTTCCTTTCCATCATACTCACGAAAGATATTAAAAAGATGAAGCGTATGAGGCAAACTCAATTCCATATTTTTTTGTAGTTTTCTTTTATAAACTAAACTAGTGCTAAAACAAGAAACAAAAAGATTCGATTTCAAGATCTAAAGATATACCTTCAAGCACTCACCTCCCCGGCAACGGCGCCAGAAAAGAGCTTGATGTCTACTACACAACCTTCTTCTTGTAGACGTTGTTGGGCCTCCAAGTGCAGAGGTTTGTAGGACACTAGAAAATTTCCCTCAAGTGGATGACCTAAGGTTTATCAATCCGTAGGAGGCGTAGGATGAAGATGGTCTCTCTCAAGCAACCGTGCAACCAAATAACAAAGAGTCTCTTGTGTACCCAACACACCCAATACAATGGTAAATTGTATAGGTGCACTAGTTCGGCGAAGAGATGGTGATAGAAGTGGTATATGGATAGTAGATAAAGGTTTTTGTAATCCGAAAATATAAAAACAGCAAGGTAACTAATGATAAAAGTGAGCGTAAACAGTATTGCAATGTGTGGAAACAAGGCCTAGGGTCCATACTTTCACTAGTGCAAGTCCTCTCAACAATAATAACATAATTGGATCACATAACTATCCCTCAACATGCAACAAAGAGTCGCTCCAAAGTCACTAATAGCGGAGAGCAAACGAAGAGATTATGGTAGGGTACGAAACCACCTCAAAGATATTCTTTCCAATCAATCCGTTGGGCTATTCAAATAGGTGTCACAAACAGCCCTAGAGTTCCTAGAATAACACCTTAAGACACAAATCAACCAAAACCCTAATGTCACCTAGATACTCCAATGTCACCTCAAGTATCCGTGGGTATGATTATACGATATGCATCACACAATCTCAGATTCATCTATTCAACCAACACATAGAACCTCAAAGAGTGCCCCAAAGTTTCTACCGGAGAATCACGACGAAAACGTGTGCCAACCCCTATGCATAGGTTCATGGGCGGAACCCGCAAGTTGATCACCAAAACATACATCAAGTGAATCACATGATATCCCAATGTCACCACAGATACACACGGCAAGACATACATCAAGTGTTCTCAAATCTTTAAAGACTCAATCCGATAAGATAACTTCAAAGGGGAAACTCAATCCATTAGAGAAGAGGGGGAGAAACATCATAAGATCCAACTATAATAACAAAGCTCGCGATACATCAAGATCGTACCACCTCAAGAACATGAGAGAGAGAGATCAAACACATTGCTACTGGTACATACCCTCAGCCCCGAGGGAGAACTACTCCCTCCTCATCATGGAGAGCACCGGGATGATGAAGAGGACCATCGGAGAGGGATTGCCCCCTCCGGCAGGGTGCCGAAACGGGTCTAGATTGGCTTTCGGTGGCTACGGAGGCTTCTGGCCGCGGAACTCCCGATCTATTGTGCTCCCCGATCGTTTTAGGGTATATGGATATATATAGGCGGAAGAAGTACGTCAGGGGGGCCACGAGGGGCCCACGAGGGTGGAGGGCGCGCCCAAGGGGGTGGGCGCGCCCTCTACCTCGTGGATTCCTCGAAGCTCCCTTGACGTGGACTCCAAGTCTTCCGGGTTGCTTTCCTTCCAAAACCCGGACTCCGTTTGATTTTCCTTTTCTGTGATACTCTAAAACATGGAAAAAACAGAAACTAGCACTAGGCTCTAGGTCATTTGGTTAGTCCCAAAAATAATATAAAAGTGTATAATAAAGCCCATAAACATCCAAAACACATAATATAATAGCATGGAACAATCAAAAATTATAGATACGTTGGAGACGTATCAGAGCGCGATGCGCGGGGCGAGAGCAGAGGTGGGGGTCGGTGCATGCAGTGCGAGGACGGGAAGCAGCAGGGCAGGTGCTCATCCAGTGCAGAAATCAGGGGGGAATTTTGAGTGGGCAGAGGATGCAATAGGAAGGAGGGAGGGGGAGGGAGGAGGAAGGAGGGGTGGTTGCTACCTGCCTATGTACCAGTCGCCGGCGTAGCTCTGGGCGGCGGCGTTGTTGGGCGGGGGCGGCTGCTCCGGGGACGGGGAGTGAGGCGCTGCGGTGCCGGAGGCGGGTCCACGGAGGCTGGTCGTGTGTGGCTGCCCAGCTCGAGGAGGCAGGGCATGGGCGGACGGCGGCGTGCTCCTGTGGGGGTCGTCAGGTTAGAATCAGTGGATCTGGCGAGGGAGGGAGAGAGGCCAGAGGGAGAGGGGAGCAAGTGGAGTGGGGGAGGGTTAGCAATAGCGAACCTTTTAGGGGTGCAGCATAAACATACCTATAGCAATGTCGCACCTTCTAGGGGTGCGCCATAAGCACCGTGATAGCAATGGCGCACCTTCCCCTGGTGCGCCGTTACTAACTTTTTTTGGATTTTTAGTTGCATGTAATATTTTTTTTAGAAAATGACCATAAATTTTAAAATGTTACGATATAAGTAGTTATTACTAGTTTTCAAATACTTGCGTTGCAAAACATTTGTGAATTGGTAAAACATTTATGAATATGAAAAAATATCATCAAATTTGAAAAAATATTCATGAATTCAAAAAGTGCCCATGAAATTTAAAAATATTCATGAATTCAAAATATTGGTATACCAATGGCGCACCTTCTAGGGGTGCGGCATAAATACCTTGATAGCAATGGCACACCTTCTGTTGGTGCGCCATTACTAACTTTTTTTTATTTTACCAGAATAAACATAAATAAAAACAATTAAAATTCCAGAAGAAAACATTAATCCCCACTGTTTTGAACAAAAGATGTTACTGGATAGAGGACTAGAACAGAAGAAATGCCATTTCCATATGTCGAAATACAATCGAGAAATGAAGACTACAATTTAAACCATTGTGCAAAGATTTAGAATTAGATCGATGACATGGTTGAAATCAAGTGATACATGTAATAATTTAGTTGCATGTAATAATTGAGCTTGCCACTAACACACACACGCGGCCGACACGTCGTGATTCAATCTTAGCTATCTTTTCACAATCTTCTGGCCCTTCTTTTTTGCAAATGGAGTTCTTCTCTTGAACGGACGTCCTTTAGGTAGGGTGGTCCTGCTTCTTCTTGTGGTGTATGGTACTTCATCGTCGTCATCATGTTCCATCTTCGGGTCGCCGTACTTGTCGAAGTCTTGCTCATTGGCGACTCCATCCATTCCGATGATCTTCCTTTTGCCTCTCCTCACGACAACACGAATGGGCTTTGACGAGTCGGTAATGAAGAAGCATTGGTCCACTTGGGAAGCCAGTACCCATGGCTCATTTTTTGTGGTGACATTTGCGCCCGCGGTCTTGGATTTGGCTTCGGGTATAACCATGGTGGTGAAATACCGGTCTTATTTTAGGACGCTCTTGGCCCATCTGACACGGAACATCGGGACCTTCTCTCCAGCGTAGTTCAGCTTCCAGATCTCCTCGATCCTTCCGTAGTATTTGTCCTTGTCGTTACCGGTGTAGGATTCCATCGTTACCCCGGAGTTCTGATAACCATCGCTCTTCATGTCCTTGTCCTTGGTGTAGAATGTGTAGACGTTGATATCGTACGCCTCATAGGTCATCAGGTT
Organism: Triticum dicoccoides; assembly: GCF_002162155.2. Lineage (NCBI taxonomy): Eukaryota > Viridiplantae > Streptophyta > Magnoliopsida > Poales > Poaceae > Triticum > Triticum dicoccoides. The sequence continues at coordinate 449,282,212 of NC_041390.1, read as the reverse complement.
GTGCTCGGCGCCCTGTGACAAGGCGAATATGAGTTTTCTTCTGCGGAAGAATCCTCATGTACAGGGTACGACAGATGCTTCTCCTTGAACCAACACGTGAAACATGAGTTGTGCTCTTTGATTATATCTCCGTCCGTCCTCTGTTGGCCTCGGTCATTGTAAGTCTTCTCAATAAAGGTTTTGTGCTCTACCACCCAAGGATCGACCATGTCTATGTGTTGTAGCGCGACTAGGTTTGCTCTTTCAAAGTCGTCGAGTCGACCCTCGAAGTCGACATGCATTTCGCAGCGACCCTCACAGTGACCCCATCCAGCGAGCCTGCCAAGGTGCCTGTTGACGAGCAGACCAACGGGGTTCTCGATGCCTAGATAATTCATGCAATAGGAGATGCACTCTTCTGTCAAAAAGCCCCTGGCAATGCTTCCCTCTGGACGTGACATGTTGCGAACGTATCCTTTGATGACACCATTCATCCTTTCGAACGACATCATGCTATGCAGGGACGTCGGCCCGAGTTGGATGATATCCTCCATGATATGGACCAGCAGATGCACCATAACGTCGAAGAATGAGGGTGGGAAGTACATCTCAAGCTCGCATAGTATCACCACGATCTCTTCCTGTAGCCTTCTAAGTTGCCTCACGCCAACCGACTTCCGAGAGATGACGTCGAAAAAGTTGCATAGGCCAAATAGCGTTTCACGGACGTGCGCGTCCATGATCCTATGGATTGCAACTAGCAGTATCTGCATCATCAGCACGTGACAGTCGTGAGACTTCATCCCACTGAACTTCTGCTTCGCTAACTCTAGGTATCTGCTTATCTTCCCCGCGTAACCGTAAGGAAGTTTTACTCCTACGAGGCAAGTGAAAAACTGCTCGATCTCCTTCTAACTTAGAGTGAAGCACGCGGGAGGGCAGTCATTTCTGATCTTCTTGGCCTTTTTGCCTTTGTGACGACTTTCCGTCTCCTTCGCCTCATCATCATCATAACCATCATCATTAGCATGAAGCTCCTCCCTGATGCCCATTGATTTCAAGTCTGCCCTTGCTTTCGGCCCATCTTTGGTCCTCTCTGGCATGTTGAGCAGGGTACCAAGCAGACTCTCGCACACGTTCTTCGTGATATGCATGACATCAAGGCTGTGAGGCACACGGAGGATCTTCCAGTACGACAAGTCCCAGAAAATAGACCTCGTTTTCCATACCTTCAGCAGCGGCTCTGGCGCCTTTCGCTTCTTTCCCGGCTCTGGCGCCTTTTGCTTCTTTCCCGGCGGTGGGCAATCTTTCCATTTTTTCAACATCTCGTCTATTTCCTCGCCGCTCCTCGTACGCGGGCGTCTTTGGGGTTCGGTTTCACCATCGAACAGATCCTTGCGTTTTCTCCATGAGTCATCGTCGCGAAGCCACCTTCGATGTCCCATGAACACGGTTTTCGAAGACCCGGGATCTCTATCTAGCTAGCGATACGTTGTGTCATCCATGCACCTGATGCATGCACAAAATCCGTGGACCACCTGCCCCGCGACATATACGTAACCGAGATAGTCGTGCACCGTCGTGAGCAGTGTGGCTCTCATAGGGAAATATTCTTTCTCTGTGGCGTCCCATGTATTGGCTGGCGTTTTCCACAACGTGTCTAGCTCCTCTTTCAGCAGCCCCAGATATAGATTGATGTCGCTCCCTGGTTGTTTCGGCCCTTCAATTAGCATACTCATGTGAATGTACTTCCTCTTCATGCACAACCAGGGGGAAGGTTGTACATCCACACAAACACATGCCAGGTGCTATGTGTGCTTCTCTGGCTACCAAACGGATTGACTCCATCGGTGCTCGCGCCCAGCACGATGTTCCTTGGATCGTCCCCAAGTTCTGGGTGTTCGAAGTTCAACGCTTTCCACTGGCTCACATCCTTAGGGTGACTCAACATCTTGTCTTTTTTATTTATCTCCGGATCATTTCCATCATCTTCTTGCTTCTTCTCCTCCCTATCTGCGTGCCAACGCAGGAGCTTTGCTACCTTAGGGTCCACGAAATACCACTGCAGACGAGGAGTGATCGGAAAGTACCACACCACTTTTCGAGGAGCTTTCTTCCTCTTCTTGTATCGAGTGACACCGCACACCGGACATATGGTAGACTCCGCGTGCTTGTCCCGATAAATGATGCAATCGTTCATGCACACATGATATTTCACGTGCGGTAAATCCAGAGGACACACGATTTTCTTCGCCTCCTCAAAACTGGTCGGGCACTTATTCCCCTTGGGAAGACGTTTGTGCCAGAATGACATGTTCTCGTCGAAGCATGCGTCAGTCATTTTGTGTTTTACCTTCATCTCCAGAGCCATGAGCGTTACTTTCAGGCGGGTATCCTCGGGCCTGCATCCTTCATACAATGGAGTAACTGCGTCTATCTCTAGTTGATCCAGCTTGGCTTTCTCTCGGGCGGCAGCTCTTGCGTTATCCGTCAGCTTGAGAAGCAGCTCTTGAATATGAGGGTCCTGTACCCAGCCCATTGATGGTCCATCATCGTCTGCTCCGGCATATTCATCTTCATGATCATGCCCTTCATCTTGATCTTCCTCATCATCATGTCCGACATCTTCTACATGATGACTGTGTACTGCATCTACTTCGTGATCATGTCCTGGAGATTCTTCGTCTTCTTGCCCGCCCTCGTCACGGTTGTCTTGCTGCCCTTCCTCATTTCTTGCCCGGCCCCCATGGACGACTTCATAGTCATCTTCATCACCTTGCCACCGATAGCCATCCATGAAACCACGCAAGAGCAGGTGGTCCCGCACCTGTACGAAATCCGGGTCCATAAGGCTCTTCAGCTTGCATCTTCGACACGGACATCTTATCTCCGTCTCGTTCTTTTGAAGCATCTCGGCCTTCGCGGAGCTCAAAAACCTATTCACGATGCCTTCGGTCATCGTGCGGACCATGGTCGCCTGCGGGGTAGAGCAAAATGATATTTTAGAACCAAAAAAAATTTGGCATGACTTTGCCTAAAAATAGGACCAAAAAGAATGCATAGTGCCAAATTCTCGCCGAAACGGAAATGAATCAACATTCCGGCAAAATATTGGCAACTATCGCATTTCAAATACCGGTACCTGCAAACACAAACATATGCAACACCACAAACATATGCAACACCACAAACATACGTAGATCTAGGCCATAAAAAGTGTGTACGTTGTTGGAGGGAGAAAAAAGTAGATCTAGAACATAAACAAAGCTTTCCCCTTACTTACCTATAAAAATAGAAATTTAACCACTTAATTAGGGTGAATCTATGGTGCAAATGAGGTGAGGAGGAGGAGGCAGCCAAGATCAAGCTTGGTAGAGGTGGAGAGAATGAAGTGGGGAAAGTGAGTGTGGTAGGTGGCTGTCCAAAATATCTAGCTACTCCCAGGTTACCAATGGCGCCATTAGTAACCAGGGTTACTAATGGCGCAGGTGGTGTGTGGCGCACTATCCACTGGTGCGCCACTACTAACATGTTTATTTTTTATTTTTTTCAAAACTAGTAATGGCGCACCACACACACCAGGTGCGCCATTAGTAATGTGGACATTAATGGCGTACCTGTATCTGGTGCGCCACTGCTATATAGCAGTGGCGCACCACATACATGGTGCGCCATTAATGCCCATATTAGCTATAGCCATTTCCCTAGTACTGGCGTATATACACACATTGAAACAGAACATACAAGAATGGAAAACAGAGTACACACATTGAAACAGAGCAATACTATGATTGCTGTGAATACATAGCTATCCACGTCGAAACGACTTTTCAAAATAAAACGCGTCCATGAGACCATGACCAGCAGCCCTTGCCTACGGTAGCTCTTGGCTTTGCCTGAACTCGTGCAGGAGTTCATCCAAGCGGTCGACACGCTTGCGGTACATCTGGAGCGCGATCTCGAGCTCCAAGTTGGCTATTTCATCGGAGATCACCAGCTCGAGGATGCGACGGCCATGTTCCTCTACTGCGCCCAGGTGCACACCTGGGCCAAGGAGGCGGTCGAGCCTACGGACCAGTGCGTTGGCATCCAGCAGGCCGTGGACAAGGCGAACGGTAGCACCCATGCGAACGGCGTGGCAGGCGTCCGGTGCAAGTATGGCGCGGCCGGCCTCTGGTGCAAGTACTGTGCTGAGGGCCTCTGCCCACTCCTGGCGAGGAATGGGGGTACTGACCGGATGTGTACCCAGCTACGATGCCATGTAGATAGCAGGCAAGCGCCGATGGATCCGCTCTTGATATGCGGCGTGCCGTGCCTCTCGCTCTGTGGCGCTCCAACGGCCTCGCCATGCGGCGAGCCGCAGCCTATCAGCGAGGATGCGCCTAGCTTGCTCTGCGGCGCGCCATCGATCATGTTGTGTGGCAAGCTGTAGCCTGTCGGCGCTAACATGCCTATCTTGACCCACGGCGCTTGAGGGAGTCCTGGATTAGGGGGTGTTCGGATAGCCGAATTATACCTTCAGCCGGACTCCTGGACTATGAAGATACAAGATTGAAGACTCCGTCTCGTGTCCGGAAGGGACTTTCCTTGGCGTGGAAGGCAAGCTTGGCGATACGGATGTTCAGATCTCCTACCATTGTAACCGACTCTATGTAACCCTAACCCTCTCTGGTGTCTATATAAACCGGAGGGTCTTAGTCCATAGGACAACATACACATCAACAATCATACCATAGGCTAGCTTCTAGGGTTTAGCCTCTCAGATCTTGTGGTAGATCTACTCTTGTACTACCCATATCATCAATATTAATCAAGCAGGACGTAGGGTTTTACCTCCATCGAGAGGGCCCGAACCTGGGTAAAACTTCGTGTCCCTTGCCTCCTGTTACCATCCGGCCTAGACGCACAGTTCGGGACCCCCTACCCGAGATCCACCGGTTTTGACACCGACATTGGTGCTTCCATTGAGAGTTCCTCTGTGCCGTCGCCGTCAGGCCTGATGGCTCCTACGATCATTAATGGCGATGCAGTCCAGGGTGAGACCTTCCTCCCCGGACAGATCTTCGTCTTTGGCGGCTTCGCACTGCGGTCCAATTCACTTGGCCATCTAGAGCAGATCGAAAGATACCCCCCTGGTTGTCAGGTCAGATTCGGAAATTTATACTACACGGCTGACATCCGCGGGGACTTGATCTTCGACGGACTCGAGCCACCGCCAAGCGCACCGCACTATCACGACAAGCATATCTAGCTCTGCCGCCGAACAGTGCCCTGGAGGCCGCACCCGCATCGGCTCCGACCCTTAGTTCGGGGCCAACCGCGCCGATCGAGGATGGGCGGTTGGACGCCACCTCGGGGGCTGTGATCCCAACGGCGGTTGAGACGAACACCAGCCCCGTACTCTGCGAGACTCGTGACTCCACGGAGCCGGATTCTTCTCCGGACTCCAAACCCCCCGCGCCCCTGCCGATCGAATCCGATTGGACGCCGATCATGGAGTTCACGGCCGCGGACGTCTTTCAGCACCCGCCTTTCGGCAATATCCTGAAGTCACTGAAGTCTCTCTCTTTATCAGAAGAGCCCTACTACTGTCAGCAAGGTTGGAGTACGGACGATGAAGGAATTCAAAGCCCACCCACCACCCACTTTGTAGCCACTGTCGATGATTTAACCGACATGCTCGACTTTGACTCCGAAGACATCGACGGTATGGACGATGATGAAGGAGACAATGAAGAACCAGCGCCTGTTGGGCACTGGAACGCCACCTCGTCATATGACGTATACACGGTGGACGCACCAAAAGATGACAACGAGGAGCGGAAGGACGCACCGAAGGCCTGTTCCCTCGAAAAGCAGTCAAAACGGCGATGCAAGCGCCGCCCCAAATCCCGCCTCGACAGAAATAGCGATCACACAGACCCAGCGCTGGAGTAGGGCGAACTGCTGCCGGACAACGGAAATCCAGATATTCAAACCGAACAAACAAATCCTATCAGGGACAATGGTCCGGACGACATAACGCCGGACAGGCCCCCGGAGCATCAGAATGCCCGCGAAAGGCTCGTTGCCACCGCAAAGAGCCTTAAAAAGCAGAAGTGAAGGCTCAAGGCCACGCAAAACAAACTCCAATTCAGATGGAGTAACATACTTAATACAACAACAATGTACGGCGACGATCGCCCCTCAAAGAGCTACCCAAAGTGGAAGCTGCTACCCGAATTTGATGAGGAGGCCTCCAGCCCCCCACAACCAAATATCAAAGCAACCATTTGGTCGGATAGATGACCCCTTTATCAACACAGAACGGCATACAATGTTGCTCACAATACAACACGCGACCCACGCGAGGGCTCGCACCCAAAGGACGGCGCAACAAGGTCCATCTATGGACCACGCAAGCGCGCCCCAGCATACAATGCAACACAACAAGCATCAGAACAACGCGGTACACCCAGTTACAGGGGTGCTGCACACCCCCTATGTTTCACCGATGAGGTGTTGGACCATGAATTTCCAGAGGGATTCAAGCCCGTAAAAATAGAGGCATACGATGGGACAACAGACCCTGGGGTTTGGATTGAGGACTATATCCTTCATATCCATATGGCTCGAGGAGATGATCTCCACGCCATCAAATACTTACCCCTCAAGCTTAAAGGGCCAGCTCGTCACTGGCTCAAAGGCCTCCCCAAGAGCTCCATTGGAAGTTGGGAAGAGCTCGAAGATGCCTTTCGGGCAAATTTTTAAGGAACCTATGTCCGACCTCCGGATGTAGACGATTTGAGTCATATAACTCAACAGCCCGGAGACTCAGCCCGAAAGCTTTGGAACATGTTTCTCACTAAAAAGAACCAGATTGTCGACTGTCCGGACACCGAAGCCTTGGCAGCTTTCAAGCACAGCGTCCGTGACGAATGGCTCGCCAGACACCTCGGCCAAAATAAGCTGAGAACGATGGCCGCATTAACAAACCTCATGACCCGCTTTTGCGCGGGTGAGGACAGCTGGCTAGCTAGATGCAGCACCAGCGACCCCAGTACATGTGAAGTTAGAGATGGAAACGGGAAATCACGGCGCAACAACAATAGCAAACACCGGAATAAAGGAGACAGCACGAAGGGCACGACAGTAAATGCCGGATTCAAAAGCTCCCGGCCAGGTCAAAAGCCGCCCACGAAAGGCACCAGGGATGAACCATCCAGCCTCAACAGAATTCTGGACCAGGTATGTCAGATACATAGTACCCCTAGCAACCCCGCTAATCATACCCACATAAAATGTTGGGTCTTCAAGCAGTCCGGCAAGCTCAACACCGTACACAAGGGGGAGGATACACCAAGTGAAGACGAGGACGAACCTCCCAAGCAAGACACTGGGGAACAAAATAAATTCCCACCAGCAGTCAAAACAGTAAACGTACTACACATGATCAAGGGAAAAAGCAACGCGACACCCCCAGGAAAATATAACCAAGTGCTTGTCACCGCGAAGTCCTGCCAATGGTCGTCTCAACTGATCATTTTCGACCATCGCGATTACTCCGCAAGTATCCGACACGCAGGATGGGTTGCCTTGGTATTAGACCCAGTAATTGGCGGATATCACTTCACACAAGTCTTGATGGACGGTGGCAGCAGCCTAAACCTAATATACCAGGACACAATCCGCGGGATGGGGTTAGACCCAACACAAATTCGCCATAGCAATACTACCTTTAAAGGAGTAACGCCAGGCCCAGGGGCTCACTGTACAGGCCCCCTCCTACTACAAGTCATATTCGGCTCCCCCGATAACTTCCATAGCGAGCATTTAACCTTCCACATCGCTCCGTTTCAAAGTGGCTATCAAGCACTGCTCGGGCACGAAATGTTCGCTCGCTTTAATGCAATACCACACTACGCCTCCCTCACACTCAAGATGCCCGGTCCACGCGGCATCGTTTCAGTGCACGGAAATATCAAGCGATCTCTGCGCGCCGAAGAGAGTGAGGCTGCCTTGGCAGCCACACACTTAAGGCGCCCGGACTAGCCAAAGCGCCCCATAGGTCGTCAAGACCTCAGGCACAACTAATCGAGTCCGGCACCGCTACTTATACCGAATAAATGGTCACACCCCTATTTACAAGGGGCTCAATGCGCGCAGACATGTGGCCATTCCTCCTTATCTTGAATTATGCATAGTTTCTTTAAATTATCTTTTTGCACGACAACCTTTTTCACCCAAATTCCTCTCTTTTATAGGCGATCATTGTGCTACACCCGTCCAGGATACGACACAACGGAGACACAGGCGCAGACGTGCAGCAGGGACCCGCTCCAAGGATTCTTTTTAGATTAAGACCCTGCGTAAACCTTTTTCACTGTCTCTTGTTGATACATATCCACCGTTGAGAAGGATGCTGACGTCTTGGCATGTGGCCACGCCAGACCAATGCACGTACCTGGACATAAGGGGCTTCTTACGAAGGCCATTATTCAGGCCCGGTTTATACCACAAAGACCGAATACCTTAGGGAGTGTTCGGCGTCGCGAGTTTGGCCCTATATGCATCAGCTTCGAATCATTGTCTTTGGTCAAATGTTGGGTTTGCCCGACTCCTGTGTTTTGGTGCCTTACGTTCCGCTTTACCGGCTAAGGTAGCACCAGGAGAACTACTGCGATTGTGCCCTGGCTCATCCGGACGAGCACCTCAGTAGAGAAAGCCGAAAACTGACTGTCATGATCTAGTGCGAGACTGGTCAACCACTCGATGGCCCATGGGAATGTTAGAATTCCTCTGCCTTAACGAAGGGCCGCTTTCCGGCCAGGCATATACGCACCCCGGGATCGGGAGAGTGCGGAGCCACCAGGGACTATCTAGTAGCCCCACTGTCAAACTCCTATGGCTAAGTGAAAGTGTTCAAGCATTATAGTCCGTTTGCCTCGCTCGCTCCGCTATCACCTCCTTAATAGGACCAAGACGTTGGGTTAAGTGTGAACGCGTGTTAACACCTCCGCATTATATGCATGAGGGTTGAAGCCGACGACTGCAATCTTTCAGGTTATACATATGTATACATAAACGGCCGCCCAGGAGGCATCACATTACTTTCAGGAAAAAGTATAAAAATAGCCTTATGAAAATTTATAAAAGCATTTCGCTTACAATGAGATTACATGTCACTCAAATATAATATTTTTTGAGCACTGGGTCTCTATCAAACGAGCACCCTCTAGAACTTCCTCAAAGAAGTGCTCAGCAGCCCTTCGACCTATGGCCAAATCCTGCGCTGCAACAGTGGTAGCATCCATCTCTGCCCAGTATGCTTTAGCACGGGCAAAGGCCATTCGTGCGCCTTCTATACACGCCGACCTCCTCATCGCATTTATGCACGGCACCACATCAAGGAACTGCTGCACCAAGCTAAAATAGCTGTTCGATTTTAGCCTTTCCGGCCATAGCTGATCCACAACAGACCTCATGGCGAGTCCTGACAACCTATTCAGTTCGGCCCATTCGGCTAGTTGGTCAGACAACGAAAGTGGACGCTCGGGAGAATGGAATTGTGTCCAAAACAGCTGGTCCACTTCACGGTCCGTCTGACCCTTGAAGTACTTGGCCGCATCAGCAGCGCTCGCCGCCAAATCCATATACGCATCCTCCAAACTCCACAGCCGATTCAGAGGGGCATACCGTGGATCTTCGAACTTCCTCTGCAGCATAAAGGATTTCCCGGCTACAATATCCCCGGCTTCCCGCAGCTCCTCCTTCTTTGCCCTCATAGGAGAGCGGAGGTCTTTTCCCGTTACAACAACCTTCTCAAGGTCCGATGCCTTCGCCTGGTTTTCCTTTTCAAGAGCCCGGCAACGGTCGACGGTGGCTTTCAATTCTACGGCCATATTGGCCATCTTATCCCGGCTCTCGCCATGCGCGGCCTTCTCGGCTCGCAACTCTTCGGCCGCCTCCAAAGCAGCCGTATTACTCAATCTCGCTTGTTCCTTGGCTCGGGCAAGTTCCGCCCACAAGGCTTCAACAGCGACAGCTCCATCTGCAGTAATAACATGTTAAATATACTGGCTTGATGATGCTCTTACTATGCGGTGTTTACCAGATAACAACACCTACCCTGCGCCTCGTCAAGCCTTTTGTTAACAAGCTCGATGTCGGCGTCTGCCGCATCCAACTGCCGTTTTAAATGGGCAAACTCGCTAGTCCGGCTAGCCACCGGAGCTTCCATCACCTACTCATAAAAGCAGTATGGTTACTACCTGGGATTATGATCCTCTGATCATCGTCGTTCCCAATGACAACCAGAGTCTCAGGGGCTACTATCTACACATGGCACACTTAGCATGTGCAGGACTATCACACATCGTTTTACGTACCTCAAAACCTGTTAGTAGACTCATAAAAGCTTTATGCAATCCGCTTTCGGCGGATGAGATTCTCTCCATCACAGTATTCATCAGCACACGGTGTTCATCTGAGATGGCCGCTCGCCCCACCAACTCCCTCAGAACATCCGACCGCACACTAGACGGTGCCGGACTCGTTTGTCTACTCTCTTCGGGGGCCGGACACTAGGAACTTCGGGGGTCGACGGGATTATCTTCTGGCCTCGCCGGACATGGAGAGGCCCTCCGCCACGACACTTCAGGGTCGCCCGCTTTCGGAGCGGAGGAGTCCGGAGGAGGCATTTCACTCTCCATCATCTCTGGAAGAAGATCCCCCGAGGATGAGCTCATTTGAGAGGGGCTAAGGCCTGAACTGGAAAGATACATGCAGTGGTTACCTTCTCAGAAGAAAAGACGACATATCTGTACTATTAAGGTATTTTGGGTCACTTACGACTCGTGGGAAAATTGATCCCCCTGCGGACTTTGTGCGGCAACCGCACCCCCCGGGGTAGGACCCTCTGTGGGACACTTCTTCTCCCGTTTGGAATCTTCGGCTTCCGAATCCCCAGACGCAATCCTTTTCCTCTTCTGGTCATCTTCCTTCATGGAGACGCTCGCTCCCTTGGCTAGAGCGGCTAGCGTTGGGGGCCCGCGACCGCCCGCATCTTCCTTCAAGGGCTCCGGGCAAGGTGCGGTCTAGAGCATCTTTTCCAATATCGTATTTTCCAAACCCTCATGGAGGGGGGCCGAGCACCGAATCAACTTCGCCTTCGTTAGCCAGTCCTGGTCAAAAAGCAAACTCTCAGAAATAACTTCGCATCAAAGGAGAGATAGTACGCTCGGTCGGAAGACGCCTTACCTGCTCGGCGGCACGGTTGCTACTCAGGCCCGCGTCCTCGGTGATTTCCGGACACTCCACTTGAGGTCCGAAGAACGACTTGTACATCTCCTCATGCGTCAGGCCGAGGAAGTTTGGAATAGCGCGCAGTCCCTCGGGATTGAACTCCCACAAGCAAAGAGGCCGGCGTTTGCAAGGCTGGACTTGATGAACCAGCATAACTTGTGTTACCGCGACCAAACTGAAATCTCCATTAAAGAGATCTTGAATGCGGCTTTGCAGTATAGGCACGTCCTTGGCCGGACCCCAGCTCAATCCTCTGCTAATCCATGACATCAGTTGTGGAGGAGGGCCCGGGCGGAAAATGGGGGCGGCCGCCCACTTGGCACTTCTATGAGCCGTGATGTCGAACCACTCCTGTTGCCACAATTCAAACACCTCTGGGATGGAACCTTGGGGCCACGCAGCTCCCGTCATCTTGTGTATTGAGGCACCCCCACACGCCGCATGTTGCCCCTCGATCATATTCGACTTTACTTCAAAAGTCTTAAGCCATAGGCCAAAGTGGGGGGTAACCCGGAGGAAGGCCTCGCACACAACAATAAACGTCATGATATGAAGAAAGGAGTCCGGAGCTAGATCATGGAAATCTAGCCCGTAGTAAAACATCAAGCCCCTGACAAAAGGATCCAATGCAAGGCCTGGACCTCGGAGGAAGTGGGAGACGAACACAACGCTCTCGTTGGGTTCGGGGGAAGGGACGGCATGCCCCCGGGGAGGTAGCCGATGCAGAATCTTGGCGGTTAGATATCTGGCCTCCCTCAACTTTTTGACGTCTTCTTCCGTGACGGAAGTAGGCACCCATCGGCCTTGAAGGCTAGATCCGGACATGACTGAAGGTTCGGAGCACCTGACCTGAACTTTGGACGTTTGAGCTTGAGGTGGGGGAAGGATTCGATTGAGCACAGGAGAGAAAAATAAAAGGCCTCGTCCCTTTATAAAGAGGGTGGATATCGAGCGTCCTTTTCGTGCCCGTTTGGACTTGCCTATGATATAGGAGTCCTAGAAGTGGTTGGGTTACCCACGCCCGTATTGATGAGAATCCTGGAATAAGGGGACACGATCTCTGATTTGACAAGACATGCCAAGGAAATCGCCACGCATAGCACGCTGAGGTGGGATAATGAAACGACTCGGATAAAGGCTTGGCCATGGTGTGTCATGCTATGGAACACGTCAGCAGATTAGATTTGTGTAAATATTATTCTCTCTATGGAAATATGTGGAAACTTATTTTGCAAAGCCGGACACTATCTTTGTGTTCAAAATCTTCTATGAAGTACTTGGAGGAGGAACCCGCCTTGCAATGCCGAAGACAATATGCGCGCCAGACTAGTCGTCATTGAAGCCTGGTTCAGGGGCTACTGAGGGAGTCCTGGATTAGGGGGTGTTCGGATAGCCGAATTATACCTTCAGCCGAACTCCTGGACTATGAAGATACAAGATTGAAGACTCCGTCCCGTGTCCGGAAGGGACTTTCCTTGGCGTGGAAGGCAAGCTTGGCGATACGGATGTTCAGATCTCCTACCATTGTAACCGACTCTATGTAACCCTAACCCTCTCCAGTGTCTATATAAACCGAAGGGTCTTAGTCCATAGGACAACATACACATCAACAATCATACCATAGGCTAGCTTCTAGGGTTTAGCCTCTCAGATCTCGTGGTAGATCTACTCTTGTACTACCCATATCATCAATATTAATCAAGCAGGACGTAGGGTTTTACCTCCATCGGGAGGGCCCGAACCTGGGTAAAACTTCATGTCCCTTGCCTCCTGTTACCATCCGGCCTAGACGCACAGTTCGGGACCCCCTACCCGAGATCCGCCGGTTTTGACACCGACAGCGCTCAAGCGCCATGCGAGAAAGGTGCTCAACCCTGGCGATGACGCGCATCACGACGTCGTCCATCGCGTTGCCGGGGAACACCTCGGCCTCGACGGGCCGTGGTGCTAGCTCGTTTTCCTAGTCGATGAGGTTAATGGCAAAGGCGGCACTTTGGTGGGTTGGCATGCTTGGAAAAGGTGGATGTGCTACAGGCTGCACTTGTCGCGTGCGTGCGTCGCGTGCCGCCTATGTGCAATATCGCTGGGTGGCGGGAAACAGGTGAGGAAATGGCGGGAAATGGTGGCGTGTTCATAAAACGCCATCAATTAATGTAAACTTAGCATAGAAGGAACATCGAGCTAGAATAATAAGGAGATGATGACCAGATGAACACGGACCACACTAGGGAATCATTTCTGTTATTATCGATATTCGCACACATTTCTAATTACAGACCTATTTGTGGCGTATCACGAACATCTTGTTATATTGAACCATTTCTGTTCTCTTGCCTCAACACAAACAGTTCATCCGAGTGAACCGCATGCCGTATATTGCACACACCTTCATCTGGCTGCCCGTTTCTTTTGTGTTGCCTAATCACAAACATTTCATCTGAGTGAACCGTATGCTATACATCGCACACACCTTCATCTAACTGCCGGTTTCTTTTGTTCCTCCTCATCGCAACGGTTAACTGAGCTGAACCGTATGCCCTGCATCGCACACGCAACTAAAATCTGAACCATGTTTGATGCATCCTCCATCGCAAACGTTTTGCACCTTTTTGACGAGTTTTTTACACCACTGTTTGCGATTATGGCACCGCACATAGTTTCGTCGAAGGGTCTCTGATCGTGGTGTCGCGTTAGCAGCATCCTGCAGTAGTGTATGTTGAACTTTGTGTGCTATCATATGTTGTTTTGTCACTTTGTTTCATATTGGACAACATTAATGTCTAGTGATGTTATTGGAAGTATTAACGGTTATGTGTTCATTTGTCCAATTTGCATCTCCCTAGATTTTGGTAGGCTTGTTCATGCATATTTACTATGTGTAAATTCGCATGCCTTGTTTGCTTTATTTGATCCCATATATATATGGTAAATCCATCAAATTCTTAATAGCTAAGATGTGCATGAAATTCAAATTCATATTGATATGCACATACTTAAGTTGTTTTACCCTATGTGTTGTAGTTATGCTAACTACTTCAGACCCAATAAGTTTGGGGACCATATTATACTTAAAACGTTTTAGGTACATTTGAGAAGCATTGGGTTCTTGGCTTATTCATGAAGGTGGTGGCACTATGAGGAAATTAGAGCCAAGCTTGGACATTTTATTGATGTACGACTTCATACCAATGCTATCTCGGTAACAAGTATTTACTTCATGCATATATATAGAAATGGAGTTAACCTTGTGTAGGTTGCATCATGGCATGAATTTCTTGACTCGTTCCTGTGATACTTATTTCCTTTCTCAAAGCATATCAACAATGATCTCTTGTTGCTGGTTGTGATGTCTTTGATGGTTGTGTGTTTGGAGTTCATTAATATACAATAAGATTATATTGAGCCATGTGCTATGCTTTCAAGCAATGATCTCATTGGTATATTTTATGACTCCGTTTGGATATCTTATTCTTTCCTTTTGTAACTATTTCATGTGTGCATCCTTCTTTTTGGATATATATCACCATGATTGTCATCTACCTTGAATCTTATACATGTGAGAGAAGTTACATCTCTACTTTATATCCCTATTCTTTAATGTCCGCCATTTCATTCTCTTTTTATATCTTTGGTGGCTCCGTGGAAGCATTCGTTGTATGAGTGCGTGTCTTACCTCTTTGCATCTTAGTGCACTCATGTTTGGTGAAGTTTGTTGTCCTCGTGCTTGTCTTGACAGGCCTATTATTTCCTATCTTCACCATGGGTTGTCACAAGCTTTAATTTTTAATTTGCTATTAGTTAGCTTGTGAACCCATTTGCTTGATGTGTGTGTGACCTGCTTAACTTTGTGTGTGTGGTAAGGACATGTCTGGAACCTTGTATCTCATTTACTCAAGCCTATGTTGATGCTCAATTCTCATCCTTATACTAGTCTTCTCAAGTGCTTTGACGTGACTCACACACATCGTTTTGGTTGTGCCTATTATTAGGTTTCCTCATTTACATGTCGCTTAACCATATGTTTGTTGCAATTGCTAGGCTTCTTTTCTTATCTATGCTTGCTTGCAATTGTTTTGTGTTCCTATTGATTTTGGGGGAGTGATGATCCTATTTTGTGCACTTGTATCCAAAAAAAATTCTAAATAGTGCACAAATCATGGGGAGCTTCTCTATATTCCTTAGAACACTCCTTTGCTCAAATCATAATATTCTTTCATCCTTTCGGCTCATCGGATCTTTTGATTGCTTGCATCACTTTGTGTTATGCAAATGAGATCAATTTGTGCCATGTGCCTTGCTCTTATGCTAGGCTCAAAGTTATATAATAGTGGATTCACCTGTGGATATCATGTTCTTATCAATTACAACTTTTTTGTATACGGGTTTCTTTGTGGATACATACCATGATTATTATTGGCCACTTAGAAATTTTTATACATACGAAAGTTCATATCTTTCCTTGCTATCATTTATTCCTTGCCGGACACTTTGTGTGTTCCTTTTATTTGTATAGTGGCTTCGTAAGAGGTTGTATCATGAGTGCTTGTATGCATTGCATATATCCTTGCACACTCAAGTGTTTTGGATGTATTTTGGAACCATACTTGACATGATGATCACATTGGATATTCCTATTTTATCTTGTCCGAAATATGTTCTTTGGATCTTTTGAATGTTTTCCTCCCATGTTTAATATTATTTTCATATCATACTATCTTGTTGCATTCTAGATCCTAAATATAGGTTGAGCTCCTCAAATGTTTTATTAATGAATATGTGCATTTGATTTCACTCACATTTTCGCGATATGCACACATTAAGGAGGAACTCATACTATATTAGTCTTCTAGATTTTTTCATCCATTTTTGCATTTTTTGCCAATGGGGGAGAAGTTTAGAGGGTTTAATATAAGTATTTTTGTAGTGCCAGTTGTCACTCATGCATATCTACCCTTGTTATATATTCTTGTTGCATGGATGACTATTGTATATAGAGAAATCTTCTCCTAGTTTATGTCAACCAATATATGCAATGACATTCGAAGTTCATTCACACATGCATGTATTGTGGGGGAGTTTGCTATATATACTATAGGTGTACTATCATCAAATGCTTGTGTAGTGTCTCATAGCACAACCATCCCAAGTATATAGTTTATCCTCGGATAAATTGCATGCTTGTCTAAAAATTCATTTCATAAACCGTCTTGTTGAGATTGTCATCAATTA
The DNA here is from genome assembly GCF_002162155.2 of Triticum dicoccoides. Lineage (NCBI taxonomy): Eukaryota > Viridiplantae > Streptophyta > Magnoliopsida > Poales > Poaceae > Triticum > Triticum dicoccoides. The sequence continues at coordinate 449,265,721 of NC_041390.1, read as the reverse complement.
CCAAAATGGAGGAGATTGAAAGTACATGTAATCCCCATGTGTGGTTTTGGTAATTAAATAACAATCCTATAGGACTAATGTTTGCATTGAGATATACATGTAATTGTTAGTCCCATTGAAAATGATTGAAGAATAATGGAAGAAAACTCCTTTGAAGCAACAATTACATCGAGGTGATCAAAATGGAGTTCATAGGAGTATCTTAAGGGTTGCCATGCTTAGAGCTATGGTTTGAGCAATAATGGATCAAGATCTTAACATGATGATTTGTATGATAAATTCTAGGAGTGGCTCAAATATATGATCGTAATGGACTCATGTGTTGAGTCATGATTGAGCAAGCTATTCAAGGGAATAATTCAATATACCCTTCTTGACGTCAATATTAAACATGGAGTAGAGATATCGATTGACCAAGATGAAGCTCGGAGATTGAACTCTAAATGGTCAACACAGGAGCGCAAACGAGACCACATAAGATCTTGTGGTATGATAAGAAATTATCAAGTGCACTCTGCGTACTAACCCATACTATGTGTTGTCTATGTTTTTGAGGATTAGGTGATTCTCATGGGCTCGCATTGAGAGAGAGAGAGAGATCAAGTGTCCATGAGAGGATGACATCAAGTGTTGATGATCATGGTTGACAAGGGCAAATTCAAGATAGCCATCCTGAAGGATTACATGCTTGAAGCTTGTGGATGATCACATGACGAACATATGAAGATGAATACAATGTAGTGCTCCCCGCATGGCTTATGGGGGAGCTATTTGAAGCCTTCACCAAGTTTCATGATCAAGATCATCGTTTTGACTTGAGCCAAGCATAAATGTCAACATCAAGCTCAATTGGAATGCTTTAGTCAAAGGTATTAGTTCTTTTGGCTTTAGTTGTGATGATAGATGGCCATCGAAAAGGATATATGCTCAAGAATGAGTTTCCGGAAGCTATCTAGTATAGTCTTTTATGATTCCTGAGTTATAGGGATCCCACACTATTAAGAGGGGATCAAAGGGGTTAGTGATAGATTTGCTCAAGTCAACATCTTCTATTTATACTTCCTCACATCATATTCCAACATAGGCATATTTCACTCCTATCCAATACAAATACGAAATGCCTATACATCTGCCAAAGAAAATCCAAAGCCAAATAGGTTACCCAAATACATGATAAAGCCTTTCCATACTTTGCACCCTCCATTTTGGTTTATCTTGGGTGGTCCTCTATGTGAGGACCTGGAGCTTTTCCATAGCTTCAAAACGAGCCCAAGATCATCAAAATCGGAGTCCGGATGTGAAAGTTATGCATGTTTTACTTTTGGGGCGGCTGTAGTTTTTGTGTTGGCCGGATGTCCGGGCTTTTCCCCGGATGTCCGGCCACTGCTATCCAGAGGGCATCTGGTTTGTGTGAAATTGCTGGATGTCCGACTCCTGGCCTGGGTGTCCGGCCGTAGGTATCCACAGAGCATGTTGAAATGTTGGTTTTGTCTCCCGGATGTCCGACACTTGTTCGGATGTCCAAGGCCCCAACTTTGGCCAGATGTCCGAGCCCTATACATTGGCTTTGTTTTTCTGTGTACGTGTGCACATTTCTCAGCCACCGGATGTCCGGCCCGACACATACACTTACACTCCAATGGCCATATTTGCACTACCACTATATATAGCCTTCTTCCACCCCGGGAGAAGGTTAAGCAAACACATTCATATGAACCCTAGAATAAAAAAAGGCTCCCTCTCACATCTCCTACACCAAATCTTAGATCCCAGAGAGATTTGTGAGAGTTCTTGAGAGATTTTCCAATAGAGTGATAGATCTACTCCCTCTCCCTCTTGTGACCAAAGGAATTCGTGATTTGAGCAAGTCTTGAGCATTTCCCCATTGATCTTGTTACTCTTGGAGGTTGGAGTGCTCTGGTGAGGAATCAACTTGTGATTTACCCCCCCCCCCTTGTGACCAAAGGAATTCTGAAAGTTTGGAGGCTGCCTCAAGGTATACCACTAGTGGTTGAGAAATGTCTTCGTGGTGTTGTCTCAAAGGGAGAATAGGGTGAGCCTTTGTGGCGTTTGTGTGCCTTTGTGGTAACATCCACCTCTCTAACGGTGACTAGCTTCCCTCCAAGGAAGTGAACATTGGGATACATCCTCGTCTCCGTGTCTTCGCTTATCTCCAACCCTAGCCACTACTTGTGGTTTACTTTTGTCTCTTGACCTTGCATTCACTATATATTGTTGTCCTCATTATATTGTGTTGGCTATTTCCTTGAAGAGATTATTTAGGCCTACACTTTATATCCCGCAATTCATACTTGCTACTATTGATATATCTTGTGTTTAATGTGAATTTCTAACTTGTGTCATACACTTACATATCTTGTGATATTGCTCAAGTAAGTATGTGTAACTTACTTGTGCTTGTTAGTATCCATGTTGTGCTCACATCATTTACATCAAGTTGTTGGTGCACTTAGTTGAGCCTAGTATATTTAGGATTTGTGCTTGAAAACTATCTGTTTAGTTAATTTCACATTAGGATAAAGCCAAATCCGTCAAAGTTTTTAAAACGCCTATTCACCCCCCTCTAGGAGACATCGTGGTTCTTTCAGCGGCGGCCGAGGCCGCGAACCCCTCGAAGATCAGGTCTCCTCGGATATCAGCGATGTAGTTCAAACTTACAAACCTGATCAGGTGACCAGGGGCGTAGCTGTTGACCTTCTCAAGGTGATTGGTCGAGTTGGCACGTAGCACGAAGCCACCAACACAAATAGTTGACCAGGGAGAAAAGCCTCCCTAGAAACAGCGTCATTGTCGACGATGAGGCGAGCCATCGATTCTTCTGTAGACAACACAATGGAACTCTCAATGAAAGCACCAATGACGGTGTCAAAACCGGAAGATCTCGGGTAGGGGGTCCCAAGCTGTGTGTCTGAGGATCAATGGTGACAAGGGACAATAAGGACATGATGTTTACCCAGGTTCGGCCCTCTTAAAGGAGGTAAAACCCTACGTCCTGCTTGATTGTATTCGGTGTGTATAAGGGTTGAGTCGATCTACCTCGAGATCGTGATGGCTAAACCCTAGCTATCTAGTCTATGATTCTTCTCCTTTTCTACAGATCTAGCCCTCCAGTTTATATACACACCGCAGGGCCTAGGGTTGTATAGAGTCGGTTCACAGAGGAAGGAAGCATTACACCCGGACACCAAACTTACCGTTCTACGCACATAGGAGTCCTACTCGGACACGAGGGATAGTCTTCTGCTTTGTCTTCATGGCCCATCAGTCCGGCCCATATCGAATAGATCGAACACTCGAGGACCCCCTAATCCAAGACTACCTTGATACGTCTCCAACATATCTATAATTTTTGATTGTTCCATGCTATTATATTATCTGTTTTGGATGTTTATGGGCTTTATTATGCACTTTTATGTTATTTTTGGGACTAACCTATTAACCTAGAGCCCAGTGCCAGTTTCTGTTTTTTCCTTGTTTTAGAGTATCGTAGAAAAGGAAAATCAAACAAAGTCCAATTGACCTAAAACTTCACAGAACTTATTTTTGGACCAGAAGAAGCCCACGAAGTATCGGAGTTGGACCAGGAGAGTCCCGGGCTGCCCACAAGGGTGGGGGGCATGCCCCCTGCCTCGTGGACAGCCCGGAGGTCCACCGACATACTTCTTCCTCCCATATATACCCATATACCCTAAAAAACTTCGGAGAGCACAATAGATCGGGAGTTCCGCCGCCAGAAGCCTCCGTAGCCACCGAAAACCAATCTAGACCCGTTCCGGCACCCTGTCGGAGGGGGAATCTCTCTCCGGTGGCCATCTTCATCATCTCGGCGCTCTCCATGACGAAGAGGGAGTAGTTCTCCCTCGGGGCTGAGGGTATGTACCAGTAGCTATGTGTTTGATCTCTCTCTCTCTCTCTCGTGTTCTTGAGGTGGTACGATCTTGATGTATCGCAAGCTTTGCTATTATAGTTGGATCTTATGATGTTTCTCCCCCTCTACTCTCTTGTAATGGATTGAGTTTTCCCTTTGAAGTTATCTTATCAGATTGAGTCTTTAAGGATTTGAGAACACTTGATGTATGTCTTGCGTGGGATAACCGTGGTGACAATGGGTTATTCTATTGATTCACTTGATGTATGTTTTGGTGATCAACTTGCAGGTTCCGCCCATGAACCTATGCATAGGGGTTGGCACACGTTTTCGTCTTGACTCTCCGGTAGAAACTTTGGGGCACTCTTTGAAGTACTTTGTGTTGGTTTGAATAGATGAATCTGAGATTGTGTGATGCATATCGTATAATCATACCCGCAGATACTTGAGGTGACATTGGAGTATCTAGGTGACATTACGGTTTTGATTGATTTGTGTCTTAAGGTGTTATTCTAGTACGAACTCTAGGATAGATTGAACGGAAAGAATAGCTTCATGTTATTTTACTACAGACTCTTGAATAGATCAATCAGAAAGAATAACTTTGAGGTGGTTTCGTACCCTACCATAATCTCTTAGTTTGTTCTCCTCTATTAGTGACTTTGGAGTGACTCTTTGTTGCATGTTGAGGGATAGTTATGTGATCCAATTATGTTATTATTGTTGAGAGAACTTGCACTAGTGAAAGTATGAACCCTAGGCCTTGTTTCCTAGCATTGCAATACCGTTTGTGCTCACTTTTATCATTAGTTATCTTGTTGTTTTTATATTTTCAGATTACAAAAACATATATCTACCATCCATATTGCACTTGTATCACCATCTCTTCACCGAACTAGTGCTCCTATACAATTTAGTATTGTATTGGGTGTGTTGGGGACACAAGAGACTCTTTGTTATTTGGTTGCAGGGTTGCTTGAGAGAGACCATCTTCATCCTATGCCTCCCACAGATTGAGAAACCTTAGGTCATCCACTTGAGGGAAATTTGCTGCTGTCCTACAAACCTCTGCACTTGGAGGCCCAACAACATCTGTGTAGTAGACATCATCCCTCAATAGCGCCCAGTGCCGGTTGCTGTTTTTGCTTGTTTTTAATTTGCCACAAATCAATACCAAACGGAGTAGAAATGCCATGAAACTTTTCAGAGATTTTTTTGCCCAAAAGACACCTAGGAGGCCCAAGAGGTGCACCAGTGGGGCCCACTAGGCACCAGGACGCGCTAGAGTCCCCTAACATGCCCTGGTGGGTAATGAGGCCCATAGGCACGCCCTCCACCAACCTTAAGCTCTATAAATACTCTAAACTCCCCAAAACCCTAGGGGAGTCGAGAGAAAACAGTTTCCGCCACTGCAAGTTCCAGAACCACGAGATCCAATCTAGAGGCCTTCTCCGGCACTTTTTCGGAAGGGTTAACGATCACGGAGGGGTTATTCATCATCACCCTTACCCCTTCGATGATGCGTGAGTAGTTTACTACAAACCTACAGGTCCGTAGGTAGTAGCTAGATGGCTTGTTCTATCTTTTTGATCGTCAATACAATGTTCTCCTCGATGTTCTTGGGGATCTATTTAATGTAGTGACTTTTTGCGGTGTGTTTGTTGGGATCCGATGAATTGTGAGTTTATTATCAGATCTATTCATGAATATTATTTGAGTCTTTGTTAAACTCTCTTATGCATGATTGTTATAGCCTCGTATTTCTTCTCCGAAACTTTGGTTTGGTTTGGCCAACTAGATTGATTTTTCTTCCCATTGTAAGACATGCTTTCTGATGGGTTCGATCTTGCGAAGCTCAATCTCAGTGACAGAAAGAGACATGACACGCATGTATCGTTGCCATTAAGGATAGAAAGATGGGGTCTATTCCTACATGAATAGATCTTGTCTACATCATGTCATCCTTCTTATTGCATTACTTCTTTTTTCCATGAACTTAATACACTAGATGCATGCTGGATAGCGGTCGATGTGTGGAGTAATAGTAGTAGATGCAGGCAGGAGTCGGACTGCTAATCTTGGACGTGATGCCTATATACATGATCATTCCTTGGATATCATCATAATTATTTGCTTTTCTGTCAATTTTCCAATAGTAATTTGTTTACCCACCGTATGCTATTTTCTCGAGAGAAGCCTCTAGTGAAATCTACGGCCCCGGGTCTATTTCCTATCATATTATTTTGAGATCTATCCAAAAATACCTTGCTACAATTTTTGTTTATTTACTTTGTTTTATGTTTTTGCTAGATCTATTTTTATGTTTTTTCTAGATCTATTTATCCGATCTCATACAATTTAATCTATCTCAATACCAAGGAGGGATTGACAACCCCTCTTACATGTTGGGTGATGACCCACAAGTATAGGGGATCAATCGTAGTCCTTTTGACAAGTAAGAGTGTCGAACCCAACAAGGAGCAGAAGGAAATGACAAGTGGTTTCCAGCAAGGTATTCTCTGCAAGCACTGAAATTATAAGTAAAGAGTAGTTTGATAGCAAGATAATTTGTAAGGAGCAAGTAATGGTAACGTAACAAAAGTGCAGCAAGGTAGCCCAATCCTTTTGAGGCAAAGGATAGGCCAAAACGGTCTCTTACGATAAGCAAAGCGTTCTTGAGGGTACACGGGAATTTCATCTAGTCACTTTCATCATGTTGGTTTGATTTGTGTTCGCTACTTTGATAATTTGATATGTGGGTGGATCGGTGCTTAGGTGATGTTCTTACTTGAACAAACCTCCTAGTTATGATTAACCCCCTCGCAAGCATCTGCAACTACGATAAAATTATTAAGAATAAATCTAACCATAGCATTAAACTTTTGGATCCAAATCAGCCCCTTATGGAATAGCGCACAAACTAGGGTTTAAGCTTCTATCACTCTCGTAACCCATCATCTAATAACTACTCCACAATTCATTCCCTTAGGCCCAAATATGGTGAAGTGTCATGTAGTCGACGTTCACATGACACCACTAAGGGAATCACAACATACATACCATCAAAATATCGAACACATATCAAGTTCACATGATTACTTGCAACAAGATTTCTCCCGTGACCTCAAGGACAAAAGTAACTACTCACAAATGATAATCATACTCAAGATCAGAGGGGTATTAAATAGCATAATGGATCTGAACATATAATCTTCCACCAAATAAACCATATAGCAATCAATTACAAGATGTAATCAACACCACTAGTTACCCACAAGTACCAATCTATAGTTCTGGTACAAAGATTGAACACAAGAGATGAACTAGGGTTTCAGAGGAGATGGTGTTGTTGAAGATGTTAATGGATATTGCCCTCCCCAAGATGGGAGAGTTGTTGGTGATGATGATGACGATGATTTCCCCTTCCGAGAGGGAACTTCCCCCTGGAGGAATCGCTCCACTGGAGGGCAAAAGTGCTCATGCCCAAGTTCCGCCTCGAGATGGCGGCGCTTCATCCTGAAAATCCTCTCCTTATTTTTTCTAGGTCAAAATGACTTATATACCAGAAGAGGAGCACTAGAGGTGGGCCGAGGAGGGCACAACCCACCAGGGCGCGCCTGGGCTCCCTGATGCACCCAGGTGGGTTGTGCCCACCTGGTGGGGCCCCTCTGGTACTTATTTGCTCCAATATTTCTTACATATTACATAAAGAATCTTCGTAAAGTTTCAGCTCATTTGGAGTTGTGCAGAATAGGTAGCCCGACGTAGCTTTTTCTGGTCTAGATTTCCAGCTGCCGGCATTCTCCCTCTTTGTGTGAGCCTTGCATATTATGAGAGAAAAGGCATTAGAATTACTCCAAAAAGCATTATTATGCATAAAAACATTATAAATAACAGTAGGTAAACATGATGCAAAATGGACGTATCATTGGGTTGCAAGTATTTGTTACTTGTGTGCATGTGTTGTTTACATGGTTTGGGTGGATCCTCCTAATGGATTGATAACCTTGGTTTCATAACTGAGGGAAATACTAACCGTTGATGTGCTGCATCATCCTCTCCTCTTCAGCGAAATACCAACGCAGATACAACCAATTAGGAAGAATTTTTGGCGCCGTTGCCGGGGAGGATCACGTCCAGATCTATCAAGTACCCAATCACAAATCTCATCTCCTTGCAATTTACGTTATTTGCCATTTGCCTATTGTGTTCATCTCCCCCAATTCTAAAACATTTTTAGAAGAACACAAAAATATTTTTCCTTTTTATTCACCTACTTTCTGTTCGTCTTTCCGTTCGTCTTTTCGGTTGCCTGTGTGCTAGTTGCTTGCTTTGTCATGATGCCTCAAGAAAATACTAAGTTGTGTGATTTTTCCAATAGTAATAATGATTTTATTAGTACTCTGATTGCTCCCGCCACTAGTGTGGAATCTTATGAAATTAATGCCGCTTTGTTGAATCTTGTTATGAAAGAACAATTTGTTGGTAGTCCTAATGAAGATGCTGCATCCCATCTAAATACTTTCATTGAATTGTGTGATATTCAAAAGAGAAAAGATGTGGACAATGATATCGTTAAATTGAAGCTATTTCCGTTCTCACAACGAGATCGTGCTAAAACTTGGTTTTCATCTTTGCCTAAAAATAGTATTGATTCATGGAATAAGTGTAAAGATGCTTTTATTTTCAAGTATTTCCCTCCCCCTAAGATCATCTCCCTTAGGAACGATATAATGGATTTTAAGCAACTTGATCATGAACATGTTGCACAATCTTGGGAGAGGATGAAATTGATGATAAGGAATTGCCCTACTCATGGTTTAAGTTTATGGATGATCATGCACAATTTTTATGCCCGATTGAATGTTGCATCTAGAAATCTACTAGATTCCACTGTGTGTGGTACTTTTATGGAAATCACATTAGGAGAAGCTACTAAACTCCTAGATAATATTATGGCGAATTACTCTCAATGGCATACCGAAAGATCTTCTACTAGTAAAAACATGCATGCGATTAAAGAAATTAATACTTTGAGTGGAAAGATGGATGAACTTATGAAATTTATTTCTATCAAGAGTTCTCATATTGATCCTAATGATATGCCTTTGTCTACTTTGATCGAGAATAATAATGAATCCATGGATGTGAATTTTGTTGGTAGGAATTTTTTTGGTAATAACGCGTATAGAGGTAATTTTAATCCTAGGTCGTTTCCTAGTAATTCCCCCAATAATTATGGTAATTCCTACAACAATTATTATGGAAATTATAATAAGATACCCTATGATATTGAGAATATTATTAAAGAATTTATCTATACCTACCATTAAAGGGAATAGATATTCTTGGTTTGGTTCCACTTTGTTTGGTCCTATTTTGAGTATTTTTTTAATATTTACCAACACTATTTCGTACGAAGGAAACCAGACGTAGGAAGGAAACATGGACGTACCTGTAAAGGAAACTTAAAACCAAGCAAAGCAGCCGGTCGGCCGACCCATATCTCTATTTTTTAGTTGCGAAACAAAACCAAGCCGCCGGCCCATATGTCTATTCTGTGGTTGCCCGTTGGATTCCCTCCAGCAGTATTCAGACTGCATAGACGGACATGCACCGGTGAGATGTCTTGGCCTAGCAGCGCCAACAACAATGCTGGGACAGAGCAGGATGAGCATGACTCTAATTTTAGGCTCGTCTGCAGCGACGCACATGGCGTTGGCTATGGTGACAGGAATGAGTAGACGACACCGAGACGGACATGTACCCGAGGCGGCGTCAAGACCTGCAGGCCGAGCTTGCGTATGGCGGTGGTTGTCATGCCGACGTGCAGCTGGCGCAGCTGCATTGCACAAGCTGTAGAGAGGGTAGTAGGAGTGGTTGTAGATGTATAGTGAGCTATGGCCGATGCCCGGTGGCGGCGCGACAGCACGAAGAAGCAAGGGTACGCTGGGCAAGGTCCAGTCCACCGGGCCAAAGGGATGCACCAGACCACGTGAATCTTGAGCTAGCAACAATGCCATCGATATTGACTGAGCTTGTGGAACTGGAAGAAGAAGAAGTAATTAGGGAATCACTGGTCATAATCCATGCACGTAAACTATGGACATGTCAATCAGCTGATCCATGCATTGCTGAACATGTGCATAAAGAAATTGCGCATGGAGAGAATCATACTAGCAAACATGTAACACACGTGAGAGGTACTCAAGTTCCTTGATTATTACGCGCATTAAAACGTACAGCTTGCATGCACTTTGGAGGAATTTTTTTAGGGTAACCTTTTTTTAGGGTTAACTAATTTGAGCTAAGACTTCAAGTTGCTTTGTGTTTCTCGGTAGTGCCACATCTAATTATGTGCATGATCATTTTCTTTTGGATATATTCACAGAATAATTACTCACAACAGTAATCATCTTTGTAAAACTTGAAGTCTATCGGGAGCAAATATATCTATCTCACGGCATTACTTGAAGCCAATATATGTCTTTATTTCGATCTGGATGGATTGGGAGTTAGTAGTGCACTAGGTAAACATTCGAATACGATACAAACTATGAAATTTATTTTATACCCGCTGCAAGGCACGTGCATTTTTGTTTATAGGTGGAACCAATTAACATGTTTATTTATTAGAGGCAGCCTCTAAAGTAAGAAGGACGCTAAGCTTGGAGATATCCACGCCATGGCTTGCACTGTATGGAGGCTGCCTCTGTAGGCTGTGAAAACATCATATGTTTTTGGTATTTTGGAGAACGGCCTTTTAAAAGTTCTTTTCTCAGCTTAACTTTTCTTTTTGAAAACCTCTACGACGTCTCCACAGCCTAATCTTTAACCTTCTGCAATGTTTTCTGTTAGTATGAGAGTGCGCTCAGATGTGGATATTTTATGATTTAGATGGGACGAAGAAGGTGTATGAAATCATCAATGGATTTTTTAATGAATTGCCAACCATTGCCATCAAGCTTCATCGCGTAAGGCCTTTGTTATTCGCTTAAAAATTGTCCAACAGTAGTTCTCTCTATCATATAATGCGCATCGTGAGAAAAGAGAAACTGTATACAATGCGGGGATGGTGCATGCATCAAGTAAAGATGAGATAAGGATGGCGCCCACCATCATCATAAGTCCGTAAAATTGTAAGTCAGTGGAGGAAGGGGCTCATGGTGCGGCGTTCCAGTGTATGATTACCAAGCTCGTTGCCTTAGGATTGAACAACTTCATCATGAATAAGTGGACAACATGATTATTATTGGAGACGATAGTGAAGAGGAGCGGTGATACGAATGAGTCACCGCTAGGCACATTAAAAGATTTGTTTCTCCCATTGCAATGCACGGGCACATTTCCTAGTTCACTCCCAAAAGATTTTCAATCCTATGGTAAAAGAAAAATTGTTCAAGATTGATGTTTTGGCTAGCAATGTTGACATAATTTCTCATGAGATTGATTATTTTAAGATTATATCTATGTCACCCAAGCTTGATATTGATGAGTCTCTGAAATATATTCAAATTTCTATTAATGAAAGTAGGGAGAGAACCGCTAGGATGCGTGCTAAGAGAGAATGGCTAGTAAAAGTATGTTCTTCTAGTTTTTGCGATAATCATGATGAAGATCTGAAAGTGATTGGTGTGACTCCTATTGAATCTTTTTTTGCTAATATAAAACTTGATAAAGATGGGACTAGAGATGAGTCAACTTTAGCTAGAAGGCGTCCCAATAATTTGGAGGGTGAAGATCTTAATGAAAAAATTGATAAAAGTGGGATTGGCGAGGTCAAAACTTTTAGTAGTGATGTGCCCACTCTTTTTCATTTCAAGGACTTTAACTATGACAATTGTTATTTGATTGATTTTATTTCCTTGTTGCAATCAATGCTTAATTCACCTCATGCTTATAATCAAATAAAGCTTTTACTAAACATATCGTTGATCTTATGATGCAATCTTTCGAAGAAAAACTTGACTTGGAAGTTTCAATCCCTAGAAAGCTTTATGATGAATGGGAACCTCCTATTAATATTAAGATTAAATATTATGAGTGCAATGCTTTGTGCGATTTGGGTGCTAGCGTTTCCACTATTCCAAAAACTTTATGTGATGTGCTAGGTTTCCATAAACTTGATGATTGTTCTTTAAATTTGCACTTAGCGGATTCCACTATTAAGAAACCAATAGGAAGGATTAATGATGTTCTTATTGTTGCAAATAGGAATTATGTGCCCTTATATTTTATTGTGCTTGATATAGATTGCAATCCTACACGCCCTATTATTCTTGGTGGACCTTTCCTTAGAAAGATTGGTGCAATTATTGATATGAAATAAGGAAACATTAGATTTCAATTTCCGTTAAGGAAGGGCATGGAATACTTTCCAAGAAAGAAAATTAAGTTTTCATATGAATTTATTATGAGGGATACTTATGGATTGCATACCAAAGATGACAATACCTAGATCTATGCAATATGCCTAGCTAGGGGCGTAAAACAATAGCGCTTGTTGGAAGGCAACCCAATTTTATTTTATGTTTTTTGTTTTTGCTTTTGTTTTTCAATAAATATGCAATGCTACTTCTGTAACAATTGTGTTTTAGTGTTTAGTTAGTGTTTGAGCCAAGTAAGACCTTTCGGATGATCTTGGGTGATAGTTGATTTGATTTTGCTGAAAAACAAAAACTTTTGCGCTCAGTGCTGGAATTTTAGAAAATTCACAGAAATGTGCTTTTTATCTAATTTTTTACACAAGATTTATATACAAATTGCCTACGTTGTCCTAATTTTTCAGAATTGTTGGAGTTACAAAAGTTTGGTTAAAATCAAGATTACTATAGACTGTTATGTTTTTGACAGACTCTGTTTAATTGTGTTGTTTGCTTATTTTGATGAATCTATGGGTAGTATCGGGGGGTATGAGCCATGGAGAAGTTAGAATACAGTACATATAACACCAATATGAAATTGGAATGAGTTTACAACAGTACCTAAAAGTGGTTATTTGCTTTGTTTCACTAACGGATCTCACGAAGGTTTTTGTTAAGTTTTGCGTGATTGAAGTTTCAAGTTTTCGGTGAGATCACGATGGATGAAGGAAAAAGGAGTGAAAAGAGCCTAAGGTTGGGGATGCCCATGGCACCCCAAGGTAATATCCAAGGAGTGCCAAACAACTAAGCTTGGGGATGCCCATGGCACCCCAAGGTAATATCCAAGGAGTACCAAGCAATTAAGCTAGGGGATGCCCCTGAAGGCATCCCCTCTTTCTTATAATGACCATCGGTAATTTTACTTGGAGCTATATTTTTATTTGTCACATATCATGAGTTTTGCTTGGTGCTTCTTGTATTATATGAGTCTTTGCTTGTTTTCTTTGCGTCTTGGACATACCTATTTGAGAGAGCCATAATTATGCTATGATTTATTAGAATTTCTCTATGTGCTTCACTTAATTTTTGAGCTATGAAATTTCTATAGTACTTCACTTATATCTTTTTTTAGCATGGTGGTGATTTAGTTTTTGAAGAAATATGCTCTCATGCTTCAATTAGATCATTTTGAGAGTTACTAACATTTTAGATATCCTCTCGATGCTTCACTTATATTATTTTGAGAGATGAAAATTGTTTTGAAGAAATATGTGCTCTCAAGCTTCACTTAAATTTATTTGAGAGCTTTGTTAGTATTAATGGTAATATATGAAATTAGTCCCAAAGTGATAGATATTCAAGAGGGATATAGTAAAAACTTTCATGAAAATCATTGGATATTTTAAACTTGATTCCTTGCAATAGTTTTGAGATATAGAGATAGTAATGTGTGAGCCATGCTGGTGAGTAATTATGCTTTAGTAAGAATATTGGTGTTAAGGTTTGTGATTCCCTACGCAAGCATGAAAGTCAATAGTTATGCAATGAAATTACATCCTACTTGTGGTGCATTATTCGATGTTAGTTATGTTTAATGCTTGTTTATGATAGTCATCATTTCTTGGTTGGTTGCTTCTCAATCTATTTGCTAGTCTTTCCTTGTACTAAGTGGGAATACTACTTGTGCATCAAAACTCCTTAAACCAAGTTGTGCCAAATGAGTCCACCATACCTACCTATATGCGGTATTTCCATGACGTTCCAAGTAAATTTGTATGTGCCAACTCTAATTTTCTAAATGAATTTCCTTTTTCTGTGCACGTACCGCTCATGAAGCAGCAGGGGGTGGAAAATATTTTCCATGCTAGATATTTTATTCTCAAGATGAGTGCTTATTCACTTGTCATTGCATGAGAGTGTGGCAAGGTAATAGGGATGCCCAGTCCCAAAATGATTTTTATGCTGTTCAATAATAACTTCCTTGGAAAGTGCTGGTATGGAAGGCACCCGTGGATACGGCTAGCCATGGATTGTGAAAGAATGGTGGAAAAAGGAATAAAATTTATTTTCTGTTTGAGAACCACCTATGATTTATCTAGCATGGAAAGTATTGGGAATTCTTGGTCGTTTTCATTAACAGGAAAAGCATGCCTCTCAAAACAATTTTATCTCTTAATTTCAGCGTTGAGCTCTCGCACCTCTACAAATCTCTTCTTCCCTCTGTGAAGGGCCTATCTATTTACTTTTATGCAAAATTTTATTTTATTTGAGTTTGCATCTTCTCTTATAAAGCACCAATGAAAGGATCGAGAATAGGTGTCTAGAGGGGGGTGATTAGACCCTCAACAAGCAAAAGTAGAAAATTTTAAGTTCTTCAAGTTGAGGTGGAGTTTTAGCACAAGTTTAAGCATTCTCAATACATTTCAAGCAAGCATGGCAAGAGTATGAGCAGCGGTGTAAGTGCGTGCAGTGCCCCTTAGTGATTTTGGTGTATCGAAGACTTATAGGTTAAGGGACTAATGAGTTTGTGAGTGTACACAGATCTATAATTCTATGAGGAGTTTGATATTTACGATGAAAGTCGACCCCTAAAAATGAATGTCTTCAGTTGAAGACTTTGGTTTTCTTGAAGACTTTGAAAGTGAAGAAATTGGTCTGACCGTGAAGACTTGATATTCATGCGAGGATTATGAAGCGTGAAGAATTTTTTTCGTAGTTTCATTTTCTCTTTCTTGAGTCATAGGAAACACCGTACTGTTAAAGGGGGTCGAGGTAAAACTAAGGAAAAGTTTCGAAGTGATGCTCATCTCAAAATCCTATAACTACCCAATCCTTTCGAGTGAAGCCATTGGAAATCTCATACAGTTCAGTCAACTTCTTCAGTGACAGAGACAAAGATCTTCTGTTCTCTGAGGAATTTGTTCTGACTGAGGTGTTAGGCACTCGCCAGTGCAGATTGCCTACAAGTGAGGAACATAATAGCCCTGAGGAATTTGATAGTCAAAATTCCGACCGTTGCTGTGCTATGCGCCAGCTGACCCAAAATATCTACCCACCTAACGGTCATATCATTGAAGGGAATTTATGTCTTATCATGTTGGGCTGCTCCCTAGGCTATAAATAGCCGCCCCCTACAACCACTAGCTGGTTGACTACTCCGAGAGAAATTGACACTTGTCATTGAGAGCATCCCATCCTTCGAGGACTTTGAGCGAAAATCATCAAGTGAGGAAAAACCCAAACCCAAACACCTACAAACCCAAATTGATTGAGCATCACTGAAGAGATTGTTCTTGTGTGGAACCGATGCTTGTTACCTTTGAGGACTGTGCATCCTCCAGACTGTTAGGCATCACGGTCTAGAGCATCCAAGAGGAAATCGTGGATCGCCGAGTGACCGAGTCTGTGAAGGTTTGGAAGTCACCTAAATACTTACCACGAGTGATTGGGCGAGGTCTTTGTGACCTTAGCTCAAGGAGAATACAGTTAGGACTATGTGTCCGGGACTGTGTGTCCTCATGTTTAAATACCTAGCCGCTCCAACCAGACGTACTACTGTCACAGCAGTTGGAACCGGTCTACCAAATCATCGTCTTCACCAAGCTACTGGTTATATTTCCTCAACTCTTTCATTTCCTCATTATTGTGTTGAAGTACTTGATCATTACTGTTTGGAGACTTTGACTGAAGACTTTCTCAATTTCATCAATCCTATTTCCTCAGTCACTTTGTCTTGAACCTGCTTATCCTGTGTTTACGCTACTTGTATTCTGTGCTTGTTTTCATTTCATCATGATGACTGTGCTACTGCTCTGTTACGCTTGCATCTGAGCACTTATTCCGCTGCTAAGTAGTTCATTGCTTAGGAATTTCCTCGCCTAGAAATTCCTCAGTGACGAATTTGTAAAAATCGCCTATTCACCCCCCTCTAGTCGATATAATGCACTTTCAAGCGGAAAGAGTGAAGCATGAAATTTGCAAGAAAGTAAAGGGATGGGATTGGAATGTGCAAATGCAATGAAGACACAGAGATTTTTGGCGTGGTTCCGATAGGTGGTGCTATCATACTTCCACGTTGGTGGAGACTTCAACCCACGAAGGGTAATAGTTGCGCAAGTCCACGGAGAGCTCCACCCATGAAGGGTCCACGAAGAAGCAACCTTATCTGTCCCACCATGGCCATCGCCTAAGAAGGACTTGCCTCACTTGGGTAGATCTTCACGAAGTAGGCGATCACCTTGCCCTTACAAACTCCTTGGTTCAACTCCACAATCTTGTCGGAGGCTCCCAAGTGACACCTAACCAATCTAGGAGACACCACTCCGCAAAAGGTAATAGACGGTGTGATGATGATGAACTCCTTGCTCTTGTGCTTCAAATGATAGTCTCCCCAACACTCAACTCTCTCTCGCAGATTTTGTCATGGAGTTGTCACGACAGATGTCCTCGTAAAAGGACTTAGTTGCGGAGCCATTACGACGAGGTTAGCTTAAAGGGGTTAAACGGGACAAAGGAAACGGGGAGTTTATACCGGTTCGGCCCCTTGCGGTCAAGGTAAAAGCCTAATCAAGTTTGAGGTGGTATTGCTAGGGTTTTGATTACCAGGGAGCAAATACGCTTTGCCTGGCTTTCGATCTCTTGTTTCTTGCCCTAAGCCGCTGTCGGGTCGTCCCCTTATAAACATGGGTTGACACCCTGCGGGCTACAGAGTCTTGGCGGCTCATGCAAACGTGTCTGGCTCGGTGACTTATCTTACATGCCTTACAATACAAGTCATACATACATGGCGGTTTACACTTATGGGCCTTAAGTCGCCTTCGGGCTTGGGCCCTTTAACAAGCCTGTCTTATGAACCGCCATCTTCAATATACTCTTGGGATTCAAGGAGATGAACCGCCATTGGAATAACCCGGCCCCTCCTGGGCTGGTCATATCCAATAGTCATATCCCCAACATTAGGCCCCAGGTTGATTTGAACTTGTTCATGTCAATCTTCAACACTTAGAAAAAATCCTTCTTCATTTTCTTGTGAAATATTGTAACCCGCCATGACGTCACCTCCCAAAATTGCGGTAACCTACCATGACATCACCTATTATTAATTCCACATACGGCTCGAATCTTTAATGAATCTTTCTATTTTAATGAACCTCCGAAACTCAAGGGGCCCGTGCCGTCACATATCCATTTTCTTGTCTCCTTGATTCCCGCGCATGCCACTTATTCCTTCAGCCTTATAAATAGGGCCACGGGTCCTCTTTTCATTCATCCCCTTTTGCCTTCTTGCCTTCTTCTTCCTCCTCACGACACTCTAGCATGCCCGAACTCCGTCGTCGTCGACCTTCATCTCCTGCTTCGACACCGGCCGCTGAACAACCCTGAAAGGACCAGAACATCGCGGTGCTCCTCCGCTGTCCCGTCAGTGTTGCTAAGTCTTTTCTTTCCTCATAATAGATCTGTCTTTAGGGTTTCCTTGTTCATCAGTGTTCATCATTGCCCCTCTTTCTCCTCCCTAGATCGTATATCTTTGATCCGAAAACAACACAGGCCTTGTGTGATAGCTGTTTTAGCACTCGTATTTTGATATCAGACTGTGTCCTCATTGCAATAGATCTCATCTGATGACTCCCATTTTTCTGCTGCCGCCACCTTAGGTTTAGCTTTTATTTCCTTTTTCTAAACAATTGCAGATCCAATCTTATAACTTCAACCTGTGAAACCTGTTTGTCCCAACACTTAGTAGAATTTGCTCTTGTTGGATTTTAAATATCCGTGCTGGTCATGGCGGCTTATATCACCGGCTTACAATTACCCATATATCATTAGGCCCCAACTAAGCCGCCATTCTGATTATATACTGTATCTTTTACTTCTGTTTTAAAAGAATGTATTAACTTAAACCGGCCAACCTTTCTTCTTTTTCAGGCTTCTTGGTTCACAATGCTGCCAAAGACAACCACCTCATGCAATTGGATTCCTTCCATTGTCAATGAAGGCACTCTCCTGGATTTTGTTAAAGTCGGGTATCTGCCTGCAAAGAACGGTATGCATTATCATGCCCCCAAACCGGATGAAGAAAGACCTCAACCGAAGGATGGTGAGGTCATTGTTTTCACTGACCATATGAACATGGGATTTTCACCACCCGGCTCTAAGTTTTTTCGAGACATTCTGCACTTCTTTCAACTCCACCCGCAAGACAATGGACCCAATCCCGTGTCAAACGTTTGCAACTTTCAAGTCTTCTGTGAAGTATACCTTCAAATGGAGCCTAGTGTCGAACTCTTCGGGGAATTTTTCTATTTGAACCGCCAAAACGAGTATACAAACGGGCCCAGCTTGGAACTTGGCGGAATCTCCATCCAACGAAGAAGAGACTCCATCTTCCCTTATGCTCGCCTACCGAGTCACCCCAAGGATTGGAACCAAACATGGTTTTACTGCAAGGATACTTCTCCGGCTGACGAGAATCCATTGCGGGGTTATCGTATTGAACGTCTTGACCCGAAGCATAACCTTCTGGAAAAGCTCTCAGACACTGAACGTAAAAAGCATGCCCCCACAATTGCGAAGGTCAAAGCTCTGCTGGGAAACGGACTAACTGGCATTAATTTGGTCCGGTGTTGGGTCTCGTGGCGGATCATACCGTTGAGCCACCGACCCGGCTTAATGTGTACTTATATAGGTGGTATAAAGGATCCATCACGCCACAGCCCCTTGCGTTTAACGATGATGCAATTACTGAAATGACAAAAACTCTTCTGAATGAAGATACAGAAGACTGCAACAAAGTGGGTCTGAACCCTTTCTGCACACTTAACCTGCCGCTAGACGTGAGCCTCTTAACTTACTTTACTTTTATCTCATCAGTCAGATATTGTACTAACTCAATTTTACTGTCTTTCACAGGCTAAATCTGAATTTTGGAGGGCAAAGTATGGCCATGAAGCCGCCAAAAAGGCCAGGGCTGCCAAGAGAGCCGCCCAGAAGCCCACCAAGAATCATAAGAAAAAAACAAGCGCATCTGGAATGTTTGATCTAGATGATAGCTCTGAGTCGGAGGTAGCCCTTGACTCCCTTGGCGCCTTTTTTAATTATCTTATTAACATTGACTACTCTCAGGATGACACGGGGGCCAGCCAAGCAGTTGAAGAAGAGGTAACCATTATTCCCTCCGGCTCAGCACCTTTGCCAAGATAGAAAATTTGACGAGTAATTCGGAAAGTAAGATTTTCACACCCGTTAGCTCATTTGGATCCTCACTTTATTTTGAAGCAACAGCAGCACGAGAGCCGGCGCCAGACTCGGAACAGCGGAGGTGAAAAGTTGTCCTCCGGCTTACCGAACACTCCAGTTCCACGAAAACACCAAAACGAGGTCCTTTCAAGCTTAAATTCTCTTATATCCGCTAGTGGGTCTCATTTACTAGTCACCCAAATCTTGTTATTTCAATTTAGCAGGAGGTTTCCCATTCTTCCTCCGGAGACTCATCGCAGACCCAGCTGCCGGCTTTCAAGACTGCCGCTGGGTAATAATACTTACCTTTTGTTTTGTACCTCTTTTATACTCTTATGATTATATCAATTTGTCACAACCCATGTAGTGGACAAGCAAAACCTAGTAAGAAGGCAAAGGTGACCAAACCAACTGAAGCACCTGAAGTTGTTGAAACGGAGCAGCAAGTCTCTGCACCCGAAGTCTCTGAAAAACAGCCAGAAGAACCTGTCTCTGACGCTCCACCTGAAATTCCTGATCTCTCCGTTGGTCAGGCCAATACTGACTCTTTGAACATTGAACCATCAAGCTCGCTTAAGCCGTCAGAGAGTCATGCTGATGACGTTCTGATCACTGGCACCGGCTTTATAGAACCGGGAAGTCCAACCATCTTGGCCAAGCACTCCGCCAAGCAAGAGGTTATTGAGAGGCGGAAAGTGAGGTTTGATATCTCTCACTATGCCCAATTGAGCAGCAGTGAAATTCTGTCTGGCTACCTCAACCAAGTACACTCCAGCCGTGATCTTGAAATCGATATGGTGAAGCAGATGCATCAAAAGTATGAGGTATGACTTCCGGCTTTAAATAAGTTATGTATATCCTGCCAGCCCCCAAGTCTACTGGTTATGATAAGATTGAATATGATGTGGACTTAGAATAATCCATAAGCATCTGTAGTAGAATCCTTACAAGGCCGATTGTCATAGTTAGAATTAAACCGGATGTTTAAGCAATTTAGCATTGCATCCGTAGTCCCCAAGGGCCGATTTAATCAGCATGAATGAGCCGGTCCTATTTACCATTGTTTAAAAATGAAAGCTTATCTGTGTAGCCCCCATGAGTCAGCTGTGATTGTTTACAGCACAACCGGGTCATCATAAAATAGTAGGAAGACTCAAGCGATGTGCATTAGCCCCCAAGTGCCAAGTAGTCTTGCTTGCAAAGTGCTCATGCGACAGTAATTGCTGAAGGAAGACGACACTCCCTTTAACCAGCAAGACTTCACCACTTGTGTTAAAGAAATTCATCCTCATGCGACATTAATTGCTGAAGAAACCAACCTCTCCAAATATTCGCCAGCTTACGATGCAGAAAACCAGAAGATGCAGACGCCAGCGTATAAAGTGATGGATCTGATTCCTCCGATTCATAAGCACACCTTTGCCCCTGATATTGACCCCTCGAATCTTATTGATGATGAAGCTGAATTCTACGCCTTACGTGGCATTGATTGGCCAACACCAAACTTCCAGACGGCGGAGGAGGATGAAGAACCGGAAAGGGATGATCCAGAACCTTCAAATCAGCAAGGCCAAGAAGAATGAACCGCCATGCGGTTTATGTGTGATCCGTGGAAAAAACACTTGATCTTATTTGGATCATGGAGTCATGTAATAGGATAGTGAAACTTTAATCTGCCGTGCCATCATGCATGCTTCTGTTTTGCGCAATACTATTGATCCGCCAATGTAAGAAATCATCAGTTTATGCTTATGAGAGCGTCAGACTGCTTATTGCCCTGCACTCAAAATAGATCACAAGTGCCCTGGCGGTTTACCGCCGGGCGGGTCAGGATGCCCAATTGAAGCCACTGGGGACAATAGTCCATAACCAGAGCCGGTCTGACCATAATGTTGACATAATAAAATATCATAGCTGTGGTATAGGCTGAGATTGCCAGTTTTGACGCAGTCAAAGTTTGTAGAGCTATAACTCCAAATTTATGACACTATGGCGACTTAGAGTCTACCATCCCGGTGGGTTATAGAAACCCAAAAGATGCTTCAAATATGAGCCATAAGTAGGGAAGCTTGGCCCGATTTGTAGAACCAAATGGCAAAAAAGAGTTTGAAAGAATAAGAAGTCAAAAAATTTGAGGCTTTTGTAGGCTGCCAAGCCAAAGTGTCTTCTTCGATGAAACTAGCCTGAGCCACTGGAAGGTACATGCTTTCCATGAGCTGGCACTCACAGTACCCAATCGACATTTGAACCCAGATAAGTTCATGTCTTATTTAAAGATAGACTTATCTTGAGTACAAGGGGTCAGAGTAGCAGCATGCATCACGGGCCGATTTATCCAAGTTTTAAGGAAGGCGACTTATGAAGCCTGGATCTATCCTGACTATCTGTAAGCCATGCTCTCACATGACAAACCGGCGTTTTAACCTGAACGAGATCAGATCTTGGTCGAATACGCTGTAAAGACAGATCGTTAAAAGTTCGGCGGGTCAATCAGGATTACCTGATGGAGTTGAAGTAGCTGGTTACAGGTAGGATGACTCGGAAATGTTATGTTCTCTTTGGTCGAATACACCTATGTTTGAACAAACCTAGTCAAGAGGGTAGTAACACGATGTTCTCTTTGGTCGAATACGCCTATGTTTGAACATGAAGCCCCCAAGTGACATACTGACAAATTGTGCTCGTCAGGGACATATGTTTGAGCTGTGCCGCGCATCCAACTCTCTTTGGTCCCTGTAGTTTGGGCGTCAAGCCTCTTAAATGAACATGCAAAAAGATGATAAATACTCAATTTTGAAAGAAGTGAAACATCAGAGACCCTGACTTATCATGGATGCTGGCTTTATTATACTGTTTATAATATATACACCATCAGATTATGTACATCATGAGAGCCGGTGGCTCAAGTATTGTAGGGCTGAAGATGAGCAATGTTCCACAGCCGACGGGTCTCCTCCTCCGATGTGTGTGAGTCCTTGTGGTCTCGAATGTCGATAAGGTAGTATGACCCGTTATGCCGATTCTTGCTGACCACGAAAGGTCCTTCCCAAGGTGGTGATAGTTTATGCATATCCGTTTGATCCTGGATGAGCCGGAGCACCAAATCGCCTTCTTGAAAGGTTCTGGTTTTGACCCGGCGGCTGTGATAACGACGTAGATCTTGTTGGTAAATAGCCGAACGAGCCGCCGCAAGATCACGCTCCTCATCTAACAGGTCAAGTGCGTATTGATGTGCCTTTTCATTGTCATCTTCAACGTAAGCCGCCACCCGGGGTGAATCATGACGGATGTCACATGGGAGAACCGCCTCTGCTCCATAAACCATGAAGAAAGGTGTGTAACCCGTAGATCTATTAGGGGTTGTATTGAAACTCCATAACACTGAGGGTAACTCTTCCACCCAACAACCCGGCATTCTTTGGAAAGGAACCATAAGCCGGGGCTTGATGCCTCGCAAAATTTCTTGATTAGCCTGTTCTGCTTAACCATTGGACTGGGGATGAGCCGTAGAGGAGACATCAAGTCGAATATGCTCTCGTTGACAAAATTATTTCATAGCACCTTCAGACAGATTAGTGCCATTATCTATTATAACGCTGTGGGGAAAGCCAAAACGGAAAATCACCTTCTTGATGAATTTAACAGCCATTGTGGCATCACACTTACTAAGTGGCTCTGCTTCAACCCACTTAGTGAACTTGTCAACTGCCACCAAAAGGTGGGTCTTTTAATCTGGGGACCTCTTAAAAGGCCCAACCATATCAAGCCCCCAAGTCGCAAACGACCAAGTAATTGGAATCATCCTCAACTCTTGAGCCGGAACATGAGCTCGTCGTGAAAATTTCTGACAACCGTCACATCTGCTGACCAAATCCTCAGCGTCAGCATGAGCCGTCAACCAATAAATACCGTGACGAAAGGCCTTCGCTACAAGAGATTTAGAGCCGGCATGATGACCAGAAGCTCCTTCATGAATCTCTCGCAAAATCTCGCAGCCTTCTTCAGGAGAGACACAACGTTGAAACGCCCCTGTGAGACTGCGATGGTGCAATTCTCCATTAATGATCATCATTGACATAGACTGCCGGGTTATCTCTCTAGCTAAGATCTCATCCTCAGGTAACTTGCCCCGGGTCATGTAAGCCAAATACGACACTGTCCAATCAGGAATGGCATGAAGAGCCGCCACTAATTGTGCTTCCGGGTCAAGAACAACAAGATCCTCCTCCGTAGGCAACTTGACAGAAGGGTTAAGCAAAATATCCAGGAAGGTGTTAGGTGGTACTGGCTTACACTGAGACCCTAATCGGCTTAAAGTGTCAGCCGCCTCGTTCTTCCTACGATCAATATGCTCAACTTGATGAATTTAACAGCCATTGTGGCATCACACTTACTAAGTGGCTCTGCTTCAACCCACTTAGTGAACTTGTCAACTGCCACCAAAAGGTGGGTCTTTTAATCTGGGGACCTCTCAAAAGGCCCAACCATATCAAGCCCCCAAGTCACAAACGACCAAGTAATTGGAATCATCCTCAACTCTTGAGCCAGAATATGAGCTCGTCGTGAAATTTTCTGACAACCGTCACATCTGCTGACCAAATCCTCAGCGTCAGCATGAGCCGTCAACCAATAAATACCGTGACGAAAGGCCTTCGCTACAAGAGATTTAGAGCCGGCATGATGACCACAAGCTCCTTCATGAATCTCTCGCAAAATCTCGCAGCCTTCTTCAGGAGAGACACAGCGTTGAAACGCCCCTGTGAGACTGCGATGGTGCAATTCTCCATTAATGATCATCATTGACATAGACTGCCGGGTTATCTCTCTGGCTAAGATCTCATCCTCAGGTAACTTGCCCCGGGTCATGTAAGCCAAATACGACACTGTCCAATCAGGAATGGCATGAAGAGCCGCCACTAATTGTGCTTCCGGGTCAAGAACAACAAGATCCTCCTCCGTAGGCAACTTGACAGAAGGGTTAAGAAAAATATCCAGGTAGGCGTTAGGAGGTACTGGCTTACACTGAGACCCTAATTGGCTTAAAGTGTCAGCCGCCTCGTTCTTCCTACGATCAATATGCTCAACTTGGTAACCCTTCAAGTGACCCGCAATAGCATCAACCTCTCGATGATAAGCCACCATGAGTGGATCCTTGGAGTCCCAAGTACCAGAAACTTGTTGAGCTAGCAAATTTGAGTCGCCAAAGCATCGCACCCGGCTTAGATTCATCTCTTTAGCCATCCGAAGACCGCGGAGCAAGGCTTCATACTCAGTTGCATTGTTAGTACAGGGGAACATTAATCAGAGAACATAAGAAAACTTATCACCTCGCAGGGAAGTCAAGACCACTCTAGCCCCGAGCCTTCCAACTGCCTGGATCCATCAAAATGGATAGTGCAATAAGTGTTATCCGTCTTTTCCTCAGGTGTTTGTAACTCTGTCCAATCATTGATAAAATCCACGAGTGCTTGGGACTTAATAGTCGTACGAGGCACATACTTCAAACCATGGGGTCCAAGCTAAATGGCCCACTTGGAAACCTGGCTTGTTGCTTCTCTGTTTTGGATGATTTCTCCCAAAGGATCAGAGCTAACCACAGTAATGGGATGACCCAGAAAATATTGTTTAAGCTTCCGGCTTGCCATGAAGACCCCATACACAGCTTCTTCCAGTGCGGATACCTCTGCTTGGACTCAATAAGCACCTCACTGATGTAGTAAACCGGCAATTGAACCGGATACTCCTTGCCTGTTTGCTTCCTTTCCACCACAATAGCAATGCTAACAGCTCAGCTATTGGCAGCCACATATAATAGCAAGGGCTCTTTATCAACAGAAGCAGCAAGAACCGACGGCTCAGCCAACTGTCTCTTAAGATCCTGAAACGCCTGATTAGCAGCATCACTCCAAAAAAGTGGTCTGTCTTCTTCATCATCTGGTAAAGAGGGATAACCTTCTCACCCAACCGGCTTATGAATCGGCTTAAAGCCGCAATACGACCCGCCAGGCGCTGAACATCATTGATACATGCCGGTTTAGCAACAGAAGTAATAGCCTTGATCTTCTCCAGGTTAGCTTCAATGCCTCTATTAGAGACCAGAAAACCGAAAAGCTTGCCCGTTGGTACTCCAAAGACACACTTGGCTAGGTTAAGCATCATTTTATAAACCCGAAGATTGTTAAACGTCTCCTTCAAATCATCAATCAGGGTCTCCTTCTTCCTTGATTTCACCATGATGTCATCTACATAAGCATGAACATTACGCCTGATTTGATTGTGAAGGTAATTCTGCATGCAGCGCTGAAAAGTCGCCTGGGCACTCTTAAGCCCAAAAGGCATAGACACATAGCAGAAGGCTCCAAATGGAGTAATAAAAGTTGTCTTCTCCTGGTCCTTAACTGCCATCTTGATCTGATGATACCCATAGTAAGCATCCAAAAAACTCAAATGCTCACAATCCGCCGTAGCATCAATGATTTGATCAATACGAGGGAGAGCAAATGGATCAGCCGGACAAGCTTTGCTAAGTCCGTGTAGTCCATACACATTCGCCATGTACCATTATTCTTAAGCACCAACATTGGATTAGCCAACCACTCAGGATGAAAAACTTCAATGATGAACCCGGCCGCTAAGAGCCGGGCCACTTCTTCACCAATGGCCTTCCACCTCTCCTCGTTAAAACGATGTAGGAATCGCTTGACCGGCCTAAATTTCCGGTCAATATTAAGAGTGTGCTCAGCGAGTTCCCTCGATACACCCGGCATGTGTGAAGGCTTCCATGCAAAGATGTCCTGGTTCTCACGGATGAACTCGATGAGCGCACTTTCCTATTTCGGATCTAGATTGGCACTGATGCTAAAATGCTCAGATGAGTTGCCAGGGACAAAATCAACCAACTTAGTGTCATCTGCTGATTTAAACTTTAACGAAGGATCATGCTCCGTGGTTGGCTTTTTTTAAGGACGTCATGTCCGCCGGGTCAACATTATCCTTGTAAAATTTAGCTCCTCCATTGCATAAACTGATTCATCATAAGCAGCGTCACCTTCTTCACATTTCAGGGCCACCTTGCGACTCCCATGCACTGTGATGGTTCCCTTGTAACCCGACATCTTATGCTGCAAGTAAACATAACAAGGCCTCGCCATGAACTTAGCATAAACCGGCCGCCCACACAGAGCATGATAAGGGCTCTTGATCTTGACCACTTCGAAGGCGAGAATCTCAAATCTAGAGTCATGCTCATCTCCAAAGGCAACTTCCAAAGATATCTTATCCATTGGATAAGCTGACTTACCAGGCACCACACCATGAAAAACAATGTTTGACGGCTTAAGATTTTTGTCAGTCAGCCCCATGGGACAGAAGGTCTCATAATAAAGTATATTAATGCTGATGCCTCCCTCCATGAGTACTTTAGTAAATTTATAACCCCCAACCTGAGGCGCCACCATCAGAGCCAAGTGCCCCAGATTATCAACCCGGGGCGAATAATCCCCACGACTCCACACAATAGGCTCCTCTGACCACCGCAAATAATGTGGCACCGCCGGCTCAACAGCATTCACCGCCCTCTTATGAAACTTATGATCCCACTTACATAAACTGGTGGTGAAGACATGATACTGTCCACTATTCAATTGCTTTGGGTTGCTCTGATACCCAGATTGCTGCTGCTGATGATTTCCCTGACTATTCTACTGGTTGTAGCCGTCCTGATTGCCTTGGCCTTGAAACCCCGAACTTGAACCGCCGCCGCCATGACCCGGACCGTGAGAGCCGGACCCTGAACCACCGTTCGGGCCATGGTTGTGCTGAATGGACTCCCTGATGTGTCTCATTATGTTGCAATCTTTCCATAGATGGGTAGCTGGCTTCTGATCCGTTCCGTGCTTTGGACATGGCTGGTTCAACATTACCTCAAGGTCAAACTTCATACCTTGAGCCGGTCTCGCCTTACGACGCTGGTTATAATTCCATGCACTGGTGTTAGCCACAAAATCGTCAGCCTTGCGCTTACCGTTGCCGCCCTGACCGGTTGGTTTGTACTGCTGTCCCCTCATGCCACCACTCTTCTTTCCCTTTCCCGATCTTTCATCATCAGAGTCGGGGTCCTTGGTACTATCAGAGTCGACATACTTGACGAGAGCTGCCATGAGCTTCCCCATATCGTTGCAATGACGCTCGAGCCGTCCAAGCTTCTGCTTGAGTGGAATGAAACGGCATTTTTTCTCCAACATTAGAACCACTGAGCCAATGTTGATATTATCTGAAGAATGTATGATAGTCGAGACCCAGCGCACCCAGCTAGTCGTTGACTCGCCCTCGGCTTGAACACAAGAAACTAAATCCACGATCGACATAGGCTGCTTGCACGTATCTTTGAAATTATGGATAAAACGGGCCTTCAGCTCTGCCCATGATCTGATGGAGTTAGCCGGCAACCCCTTCAACCAGGTTTGAGCCGTCCCTTCCAACATCATGGTGAAATACTTAGCGTATGCAGCCTCCCTAACATCCAGCATTTCCATAGCCATCCCGTAACTCTCCACCCAAGCCTCAGGTGGTTGATCAGATGTGCAATTAGGCACCTTACGAGGGCCACCAAAAGCTCTAGAAGTTACACCCACCTCAACTGAAGCCGTCAGGTAAACCGGCGCGTGCTGATGAACCGCCAATTGAGCCGCCAGCTCGACCTCTCGACGTGTTCTGCCTTGGTCCACCAAATCATGTGCATTGGCACCATTGCGCGCTGGGTCATGTCCATGAGGTTGGTTACGGCACTGCTCGGTACTCGAGAATGCTCGTGAATCAATGTGCCTACTGTAGCTCCGGCTTGGACGAGGGGTTGAATGAATCTGGTCACAACTATAAGAATAAGCCTGTTGCTTCACTAAAGCCATTTGAAGAAGCTCCCTGGCCCTTCGGGTTTCAACCGCTGTCGGAGTCTCACCCTCGACTGGCAGAGCCGCCAGTCGCGTCGCTGCAACAATCATGTTGTCCAAAGGGGTGGAATAGTGACCCAGCGGTGTTACCACGTGTTGAGTCGGTGTGTTGTTCATATACGGAGAACCTATCATGTGTGGCTGACCCGGCACCCCACCCCTGGCGCTTCAGTCATCCGGTTCATCACCGACGGGTCACCGGCCCCGGTTCCAGGGGTGTTGAAGAGGTCCCTTGACTCATAAACTGAGGGCAGACGACTCCGGTATTTCCTCCTCAAAACTTCATTCGTGTTCTGATCCACCATGAGTCGGTATAAATCTGCTTGAATCCGCTGTGCTTGGGCACTTAAAACGGCCAACTCTGCAGCCATCCTGGCGTTTTCCGCTACCAATTCTACCTTGGCTTGCGCTATCTCATCACGCAATTTAGCTACTCCTGCCTTATGCTGCTCCTGGTTGTCTGGGGTTACCTCAATCTCCATCAAAGTCGTCAGGGCATCCAATAGATCTGTTAGACACTACGAAAAAAAGACACATCCGTGACATTCTGGGCCGAACGAATTTTTTTTTCTGTCATACATATGACACTTCTATGACGATAATTGTGACAAAACCCGGTATCATCATACATGTGGTGGGATCCTACTTCTATGACAAAAAATCATGACAAAAGATGGGCTTTTCGTCCTCGGCGGGCCGGAGACGCAGCTGCATGACATTCTTTGGGCCGTCCATGACGGAAAAAACCGTGGTAGAAGCGAGGGGGAGGAAAATTTCGAGGAGTTCCCGGTTATGGTGGGAGGTCGGGGGCCGAGCGATGCACGCTTCTCTCGTACGCGTACGCGCGTGTGTGCGAGGCATTGGCTCTAACTGAACTCGAGCGAGGCGTTGGGCTCTAATTGAACCCGAGCGATTGCACTGCAGGCTACGCATTACTGAACCCGAGCGATCGATCGATGGCTGTTAACTAAACCCGATCGAGCGATTCCTTCGCTACTGCTGCTAACTGAAGCCGATCGATGCTGCCTCTGGATGAACAGTGAGCGCTG
>NC_041390.1:449226549-449235964 GCF_002162155.2 Triticum dicoccoides | reverse complement strand
GAATAGTTCCCGGTCGGGGTGGATGAACAAGACCCCGTGGTGTTGCCTCTGGATGAACAGGACCCCGATCGATTGAGCCGGTTGGGGCTGGATGAACAGGACCCCGTGGAGGGCTGGATGAACAGGACCACCCCGTGGAGGGCAGGATGAACAGTAGACGGTGGAGGGCAGGATGAACAGTAGCTCGTGGAGGGGTGGTTGAACAGGAGCCCGTGGAGAGGGCTGGTTGAACAGTAGTCGGTGGAGTAGCGCGCGGTGGAGGCTGGATGAACAGGAGCCCATGGATGAACAGTCGCAGGTGGAGGCTGGAGGAGGTCGACGGTGGATGAACAGTAGCTCGTGGAGGCTGGAGGGGGTCGATGGTGGAGATGAACAGTATCCCGTGGAGTCCCGTTCTGCGGTACGCCACACCCCTCCCAATGAACAGGACCCCTGTTTCGACCGTAGCGCTCCAACACAAGTCTGTTTCCTCCGTTTTGCGGTACGCCACACCCCTCCCGATGAACAGGACCCCCATTTCGACCATAGGAGGTCCGTTTCCTCCATTTTGCGGTACGCCAGACCCCTCCCGATCAACAGGATCCTGTTTCGAACGTGGCCGGTCGAACACAAGGTTGTTTCCTCCGTTCTGCGGTACGCCAGGCCTCGTTTCCATCGCCCGTTCCGTCCAAGCTCTCCCGATGAACACGACGCATTCCGTTGCCTCCCCATGACCACGACGACAATGCTATTTCTCCGTTCCGACCCAGCCATGTACACGAGCTCTGGCCGTACGTATGCGCGGGTAGGCATTCGAGACCCCGCCCGTATGTACACATACATGGCCGTATTTTCTTTCTTGCACCCTGACCACTGTACGTACGTGTACATGCTATGTGCGCGCCTCTACATCCACCAGTATATATGTATGTACACGTTCGCGACCAGAATGACAATGCTACGTACGCTTCAACCAGGTGGGTCCCGACTGTCAGGCACTTCCTTGCGTGCGAAGATGTAGCTGGTGGGTCCCAGCAGTCAGGGGCAAACATTTTTTTTGTGAAGTACGGTGGCCCGTCCGGTGGGTCCCCGCTATCAGGTGGAGGAATAATTATTTTGCACGTAATAAGGAGGCACTTCCTTGCTGCGGTCGTGGACCCAGCTATCAGGCTCTCCACGTACAGTCCACGTCCGATGGAAGCCGTTCCATGACCACGTTGACCACGCCGTGCCGAGAGCACCAGGGCGGTGGACGACGGCGAGGCCTAGGAAGGGGACGACGCGGAGCCGGGGAAGACGCGGCAGTGGATGCCCACGCGTAGAGGAGTACGAGGGTTCACTGGTTCGCTGCGGTGTGAGGCTGCCGTCGCCGCAGAATAACAGGGGGTGTGGCTGAGTAGAGGGATGGCCTGGCCAGCGGTGGGAGTAGTAGGGGGCAGTGAGGCCTCCGCCGCATCGCAGCCGGCCACGGGAGGCAGGAGCACGAGGCATGACCGGTGCTGGTTTGGGCGGCTGGAGCAAGAAGACCAGAGGTTGAAGAAGCACTACGGCCGTTGCATGGACATCGTATGGTCACTGGAGCTAGAATCGTGCATATTGACTAAGTTGACAAAGCCCTCCGTCCCCGTCAACTTAGTAGGCCCACAAGTTAGCCTCCCACCAAGGTGGGTCCCAGCTAGCAAGGGGTATTCATTTTTTTGTGCGTAATAAGGAGGCACTTCCGGTGGGTCCGAGCTGACAGCGGGGGGAACGTTTTTTTCGTGAAATACGGTGGCCCGTCGGGTGGGTCCCAACAGTCAGGGGCAAACGTTTTTTCCGCGATGTACTGGTGGGCGTCCGGTGGGTCCCTGCTGTAAGGTGGAGGAATAATTATTTTCCACGTAATAAGGAGGCACTTCCTTGCGGCTGCCGTGGACCCAGCTGTCAGCCTCTCCACATATAGTATTCTTCCGATGGAATTCGGTCGTTGACCACATTGACCATGCCGCGCCGACAGCACCACGAAGGTGGACGATGGCAAGGCCTAGGAAGGGGATGACGCGGAGCCGGGGAAGACGCGGCAGTGTATGCCCACGCGGAGAGGAGTACGAGGGTTCACTGTGTCGGCTGCGCTGCCATCGCCGCAGAATAAAAGGGGGTGCAGGTGAGTGGAGTGGAGGGATGGCCTGGCTAGCGGTGGGAGTAGTATGGGGGCGGTGAGGCCTCTGCGACAGCACAGCCGGCCACGGGAGGCAGGAGCAGGCGGTACGACCGGCGCTGCTTTGGGCGGCTGGAGCAAGAAGACCAGAGGTTAAAGAAGCACTACGGCCGTTGGATGGACATCGTACGGTCAGTCGAGCTAGAATCGTGCATATTGACTAAGTTGACAAAGCCCTTCATCCCCGTCAACTTAGTAGGCCCACTATACCGGGTCCCAGCTAGCAGGGGGGGTATTCATTTTTTTGTGCGTAATAAGGAGGCACTTCCTTGCGTGCGAAGATATATCTGGTGGGTCCGAGCAGTCAGTGGCGGTAACATTTTTTTTGCGAAATACAGAGGCCGTTTCGGTGGGTCCCAGATGTCAGGTGGAGGAAATCATTATTTTGCACGTAATAAGGAGGCATTTCCTTGTGTGCAGCCATGGACCCACCTGTCAGCCTCTCCCCGTATAGTCCACTTCAGATGCATGTCGGTCGTTAACCACGCTGACCACGCCATGCCGAGAGCACCAGGGCGGTGGACGACAGCGAGGCCTAGGAAGGGAACAACACGGAGGCATGGAAGACTCAGCTGTTGTTTTTGTTTCCCACGCGGAGGGGAGTACGACTGTACGAGGGTTTACTGGTTCGTCTGTCGTCGCCGGAGCATAACAGCAGGTGTGGGTGAGTAGAGGGATGGCTAGGCCAGCGATGGGAGTACGGTGGGGCGGTGAGGCCTGCGCGGCAGCACAGCCGGCTACGGGGAGGAGGGAGCAGGTAGTCCCGCCGGCGCTTGTTTGAGTGGCTGGAGCAGGAAGAGCAGAGATTCAAGAAGCACGACGGTCGTTGGATGGACATCCAACAGTTTACAGGCCATCTGTGGAAAGCCTCAAATCTGTGGAAAATAGCATACAGCGCATCTGGCATTATTTCAAATAATTTACAGCCCATTTGCTAATTCTTACGGGTTTTTTGGAGCCCATATTCTTTATGTTAGCATTACAGCCCATATTGTGGCCACGGTTAAAAAATTATACAAAATTTTGCATATGTCGGTGTGGTCTGAACTGTTTTTAATCCCGAAATTTCGAGTCACATTCAGACTGATTTTAAAAATAAATGTATATCAATGCAATTTAAAATCTCTAAATGAAAAAAAGATATTTGAAAATAATTGCCGGTTTGATGTGTTTTAAAAATGTGCAGCCCATTTCTCATTACTGATAGGCCATTTTCTCGGCCAACCCAATGAAGCTCTCCTCGTCTTGAAAGATTTGCAGCCCAACAGGCCTAATAAAGCGACTTACTTGACAAATCACAAAAGAACTGGGCTAGCCATTTTCAGAAAGAAAAAAACTACTGTGCTGGTTTGTGGTAAACATAAAAGAAAAGGTTGTCTAGACAGGCTAGAGTGTCCCGCATCGCCCAGTTGACACCCTGCTTCCGTCTCAAAAACAAATTAGATAAATGCCACTCCAATTATGGCGATTCATAAAAATGCCACTGCAATTTCCAAACTTTTAAAAATGCCACTTCAATTTTTGCAAACTTTGAAAAACGCCACTCCAGACTTCGAAAAATGCCACTAGAAATGGCATGAAATGGCAATTTTCAAAGTTTGGAAATCGCAGTGGCATTTCTCGGATACACCAGATTTGGAGTGGCATTTATCAAACTAACCCAAAACAAAAATAACTGGGCGAGTTGCTGGGTCACTGGTGTCAGCCGCTCATTGTGCAATTCTCTCGTTTATTGACTACGTTGTAAATGGCATGGGACCCAGATGTAAGAAATCCACTAGGAGGAGCCTTTTTTATTGGCTTGAAATAAGGAGGCACTTGCTTGCATACTGCCATGACCTTGGCGGGTCCCTGCTGTCATCCTCTCCACGTACAGTACCAGTTAGTTATGCTTCAAAACTGATTGGCACACCATTAAAAAAATAAAGGTCGATAACTAACGCAGCACCTTGGGCAACCGCGGCCAGATCGCATTTTGCACGAGAAATTACACACCATATTTCGTTGACATGTGGTCCCGTTCCAACATATCACTAAGACGACGGCGAGTAGTAGGATTATTTCCGAACGGACGTGTAGGCCGGGGCGCCTCTTTGTGAACCGTGGCAAACTCGCAACCATCCACCGACTCTTCGCCTTTCCCTCTTGATTTGGAACTGTTGTCGCACACTCTTCGTCTCCCTCCTCCTTTTTCCTTCATTCCTTCACCTTTTCTTCTGCCATTGTTCGATCGTCTTCTCCATGGAGGGAATAGGCCGGAAACGACCCCGTTATTCTTGCCCCGATCTGAAAGATGACGTGGTGGAGGAACTCATTGATTGGTGCGACGTCATCACCTCGGCTAGCATGGCAGGTTCGTTCAAGCCCATTCTCGACTCAACTAATAACATCATTACAAAGAACCCAAGAGTCAAGGAGCGGTTTGATCTCCCCTATCTTCTTCGCCGTGACCCTGATGACTGGCGCCGGCACGACGGAGGCCTCGCCCTGTGCCAGTTGATGCCGCTTGATAATGATACGTATGATGTTAAGATGCCATTGCTTGAGGGAAAGGCTTGGGCGGGCGCAAATGGAGATTGGGTTGCTTACATTGGGTCCAACTGCGAGTGGGAACTTGTGAATGTGTACACTCGTCACCGGGTTCCACTTCCAAAAATCTCAACACACTGCCCAGAGGTTGAGCACACCGGTAATGTACACACGTTCAAATACAATCATGGTGACTGTCTTCTACGGAAGATAGCAATTTGTCGAGTTCCCAAACGCTCCTGGAATTACAACAACTATCAAGTTGTTGCTATGTTCGACAAGCTTGTTGCCATCCTTTGTGGTTCGACTCGATGGATATTGCTCAAAAATCAGTTTCTGGACAAGGATGAGTACTGTGATGCAATTCAATATGAGGGCCTTGTGTTTGCTGCCTCCACTCGTGGCACTGTTTTTCCATGGCATCCTAGTAGTTTCGGTACGTTTGTCTTCCACCGTAATTATAATTGTTTCATCCACATGCATGCGGGTTAGCAAGTTTCCCTTTACTAATTAACCTTCTTCTTGTGTTTCCAAGGTCATGTGAACATCCCACCACCTATACTTGAAAATTTTTATAACCAAGGGGGAGATGTCGATGGTGATGATCACGAGCAGCGCCCATATACTCTGTGGCGCCTGGCAACTAATTCCGATGGATCACCTCTTCTTGTGTGTATACAGCCCACTGATGATGTTAATGCTAAGGAAGCAGGTGTCTCCCATGTTCGCACTCTCCGGACCTATTCCAACACCCGTTGCATGGTATTCGGGATGGATACTAGTGTGCTAGCGCCAACTCCTTCTCCCTAGCACAGAATTGATAGTCTTGGAGAAAACTCGCTCTTCCTTGGACAAAACTATCTGATGATGGTGAAAGGCGATCCAACTGCTGTTGACACATTTATGAGAAGTAACTGTGTCTATACCTCGGACATTTGGGTGGTTCCCTACCCTGTTACTAATATACTAGGCCGCTTCAGCCTGGATGACCGGTCCTGCGTTGGTCTCCAGATCAACAACGGATGGCCCGTCCCAGAGAATCACTTGTGGTTCAAAGAAAGCGTTTCCAACGCCGCGGAATGGTTGAGTTGAAGTTCATTTCATGGCTTGTTATTTGTTGTGTGTTGAAAACTTTAGTATTTATAATGTATCCTCATTGTCAATGTGGGTTGATGACCTGTTGTATGTAATAAAGTGATATGCCTGTGATAAACTTACTAAATTTGTGAATGGCTTTCGAGTCGCTTCTCTAAATTTGTACTAGCTTCACATGCTTCGCACGTCGGGCGGGTGTTTTTACTGTAGCCATATGTTAATGTGTTCGTTGTACGTAACCAGCACCTCGAATCCTCGATACTAGTATACTATATACTAGTAGGAGTAAGTAGTAGTAGTAGTAGGGTGGCATGGGCTAGAACAAGCATTCATGTCCAGGAGTACGGCACATCCACCACCACGACATCCATCTGACACCATATTATTTCTTGGAGTCCGTGCTAGAGCAATCTCTTCAATCTCGTCGTTTCTCTAACTTCAGCCATCGCGCGACGGGCGAGGTGGGGGTTTGCCGATAGTCGGTTTCCTTAACTGCGGTCCCACTTGTAAGGCCAACTCCAACGCACGACCCCAAACGCACCTCCGTTTTGCATGAACTCCAATGATAATTTTGACTAGAAAAGCAAGACCAAAGAAAACAAGAACCACAAGAATACATTTTACTACTCCTGTAAGTTGGATTAGTGCCTTCTCGATGCATTCATTGTTGATCTGCGGAGGCTTGATCTTGCGTCTGTGCTAGCTAAAAGTGATAGAACATCTACTAAATTGTGCTCTATCAATATATGGATGTACTCTTCTTCCCAATATAAAAACTTGCATCCATTCTACTCCCTCCGTTGCACAATACATGCCTTCTATTTGTCAAAATATGTATGTATCTAGACATGTCTTAGTATATAGGTACATCCATTTTTGGACAAATGGAAGTCAAGTATTTTGGAACGGAGGGAGTACACAATAAATTTTTTAAGTTAGCACAACTAGTCTAATACGAGAGCAGAACCGAAGATTTTGTCGGGTTCTTCCTCCTTTTGCCGACACGTGGGACATCCAGCATCCAGGTCATGTCATGAAAGAAAATAGAGTGGTAGTTGAAGCCACGAGATGTGCATCTTGGGTTAAACTATAAATAGAATCTTACTACTCTTGAGTAACTCCAAAAGCGGCCACCGAAGATCTTTATTGGATTTGTTTTTCATCACCAGCACATCGAGGTGAAAGATGTGTAGGTTCAGTGGGTCCTCTTGCATTTTCACTGACATGTGGGGCCGCATGTGAGCAAATAGACGATGGGCTCCGCGCGTCCGCTGGCTGGCTGAGAAGAGAGGTAGAGGAGGGCTGAGCACGGACTGCAGGAAATTTGTTCTATGTAACTCGATATAGGCTCGATATAGTGGGGTGGCATGGGCCATAACTAGCATTCACGTCTAGCAGTACGGCACACGCCACCCACACGAGTCCCATTTGACACCAATTTTCTTGGAGTCCGCGCTACAACCATCTCTTCTCCCTCCTGTTTTCTCAGCCAGCGCGCGGTGGGCAGGGTGGGGGTTTGCTGATAGTCGGTTTGCTCAACTGCGGTCCCACTTGTAAGTGAAAATGCAACACCGCACGCATTCCCGCTTGAGCGGCGTGCCGGACCAACCGTGTGGGGGTGCGACGCGAACATGGCAGGCTTTTCCTTTTGAACTTGTAACTTGTAAAATTTGGTTCTGCTCCATGGCGCGACCGATAGATAGAAAATAACGATTTTGCCTAGCGTAATGAGAAGTTTGGTTCTGGCGCCGTTCATGCATGGAGTACGTACGAAAATTATGAAGTTTATGCGAAAGGTAAAATAATTACTGTAGTATCATATACTACTACATGGATTTGACGAAAAGATAAAAATACATACGGATCCATCAACGTTCAACGACATCCTCACGCCCTAGTGCGCCGGGTCACCAACCGACGTGTGAGGAGCAGCGGCGTTGGCGGCGAGCTCAACGTGCTTCTGAAGAGTGCCGTCCAAGGTTGCCCTGCACTCCAAGAAGGCTAGCGTCCTATCGTCCTCCTCTTGCATGTAGTAGTCCTTGTGGACGATTTGCGCGTAGACGTGGGTGATTATGTCGATGGTGTCTTGTTGCGCTAGGCGCTGCGGGGCGAGCGCGACCTCGAGGTGGACATTCTCCAGCGCGACGGCGGGCAGTCGCAGGGCCACCAGTGCGTCGAAGAGGTTGTTACCATAGTGGCCGTTGAGGGTCGCGGGCATCGCAGAGCCTGGGCGCATAGGCTGGAGGCTTATGTCAAAGTCGTCCGCAAGCTTCTTGACGACGGTGAACTTGTCGAGGAAACCGACGAGGACCTCGTCGAACAAGGAGACGAAGCTGTCATCCAAGCGGCCCCTCGCCCTGGCGGCCTCAAGCAATAATACTTGGAGACGTTCCTTGGTGCCGGGCCGCAGGCCGGCGTCATGGACCATCTAGCACAGCCGGCTGATGCTCGCGCTCATCGCCTCCATGGGTCTAGCGTAGCTTCTAGTCAACTGATCTTGCGATTCGAGTGATCATTCAGCCCTTGGTTAGCGTGCGTAGGTGTAACGCCCTCGATGCGGCTATATCTCCCACGTGTCGAAGCACGACTTAGAGGCATAACCGCATTGAAAGCAATGTCGCAAGTGAGGTAATCTTCACAACAACCCATGTAATACATAAGGGAAAGAGATACATAGTTGGCTTACAATCGCCACTTCACACAATTACATGAATAAAACATTACATTCATCCAGATACACTCAAGGTCCGACTACGGAACCAAAATAAAAGAAGACTACCACAAATGCTACATAGATCCCCGATCGTCCCAACTGGGCTCCACTACTGATCGACTGAAACGAAACAACACAAAGGACAAGGTCTTCATCGAGCTCCTCCTTGAGCTCGGTTCCGTCACCTGCACGGTCTCATCGGCACCTGCAAGCTGGTTTTGGAAGTATCTGTGAGTCACGGGGACTCAGCAATCTCACACCCTCGCGATCAAGACTATTTAAGCTTATAGGTAGGGTAAAAGGTATGAGGTGGAGCTACAGCAAGCGACTAGCATATATGGTGGCTAACATACGCAAATGAGAGCGAGAAGAGAAGGCAAAGCACGGTCGAACAACTATGATCAAGAAGTGATCCTAGAACAACCTACGTCAAGCATTACTCCAACACCGTGTTCACTTCCCGGACTCCGCCGGAAAGAGAACATCACGGCTACACACGCGGTTGATGCATTTTACTTAAGATAAGTTTCAGGTTTTCTACAACCGGACATTAACAAATTCCCATCTGCCCATAACCGCGGGCACGGCTTTCGAAAGTTCGAACCCTGCAGGGGTGTCCCAACTTAGCCCATCACAAGCTCTCACGGTCAGTGAAGGATATTCCTTCTCCCAAGACAATCCGATCAGACTCGGCATCCTGGTTACAAGACATCCTTGACAATGGTAAAACAAGTCCAGCAAAGCTGCCCGAATGTGCCGACAAATCCTGATAGGAGCTGCACATATCTTGTTCTTAGGGCACACTCAGATGATACTAGCTACGAGTAAAACCAACCCTCAAGTTTCCCCGAGGTGGCCCCACAGGCAGCTCAGTTCGGACCAACACTCAGAGGAGCACTGGC
>NC_041390.1:449172294-449226124 GCF_002162155.2 Triticum dicoccoides | reverse complement strand
GGGGGGGGTTAAAATAAAGATGACCCTCGGGAGCGTGACTCCCAAGGGAAAAGTAGGTGGTGGTGAGGCAAATGGTAAAACCAAGGTTGGGCCTTGCTGGAGGAGTTTTATTCAAAGCAAACTGTCAAGGGGTTCCCAATTATAACCCAACCGTGTAAGGAACGCGAAATCCGAGAACATAACACCGATATGACGGAAACTAGGGCGGCAAGAGTGGAACAAAACACCAGGCATAAGGCCGAGCCTTCCACCCTTTACCAGGTATATAGATGCATTAATATAAATAAGAGATATTGTGATATCACAACAAAATATCCATGTTCCAAACATGGAACAAGCTCCAATCTTCATCTGCAACTAACAATGCTATAAGAGGGGCTGAGCAAAGCGGTAACATAGCCAAACAATGGTTTGCTAGGACAATGTGGTTAGAGGCTTGGCTTAACAATATGGGAGGCATGATAAGAATGTGGTAGGTATCGTAGCATAGGCATAGCAAAAGAGCGAGCAACTAGCAAGCAAAGATAGAAGTGATTTTGAGGGTATGGTCAACTTGCCTGAGATCCTGCAAGGAAGAAGAACGAGTCCATGAAGAAGACAAACGGACGTAGACGAATGGTTCCTCACAAACGCGACGTTATCGGAACCAACCTGAAGAAGCAACACCGGAAAGATGCACACAACATAGTAAACAACCAACACACGAACATGGTATGATATGCGGGATGCGGTTTGCGGTGCATATGCATGATTTGGAAAAGAATGATTGAACCTGGCCTCAACTTGGAAATCCAATAGTTCCACTGGAAAGGTGAGTTGATTTCGGTCGAAATCGATATAAAGATCACCGGAATCGGATGCACGGTTTGGAAATGGCAAGCAAAACAAATATGGCACCGGTCTACGATTAACCGCAAGTAGCCTTCTAAATGCATCAAGATAAATAAGCTACTGCACTCAAACATGGCAACAAGATACATGGAAGGAATCCACTCATGATGCTTGACAAAAGATGAACACTGAGCTATGGCTAAATCGCTCATTAACAGGTTCAAACAAGCATGTCAAAAGTGCAAAAGATAACAGGTTACAGACTTCGTGAAAATAACAGCATGTCAGGAATTTAACATCAGGAAGCAATGTTTAGAACACGACAACTACATACTACAGGAACATATCATGGCAAAGCAAGGCATGGCATGAAGCTACTCAAAGCATACAACAAATATCCCTTAGTGACCATGAGCCAAAAGGGATCAGAAAATACAATTGCAAGCATGTGAACATAGCAATTTATCGTTAACAGATTCAGACTTAGTGAAAAACTGGAGCATGACAAAACAAATAACGAGTAGGCATGTTTACGAACTCGATGCACTCACTACGAGGCATTGCATGACAAACTAAGCATACACCCAGCAAATAGACATGGGATAGAAGCTAAACATGGCAAGAACAACATCATAGCATGCATGGATCGACAACAACAAGCTCGACAAAATTGCTAAACATGTTAATAATCTGCCAGGAACATTTTATAGCAAAAGTAGAGCTCGAATGACTCAAGCTAGGGTGCTCCACAATTGCAAACAAAGACATGGATGGGTAGAGCACAACATTATCTACAAAAAATCCTTACTGATCATGCTCAAAAGATGCACGAATCACTAGGAAACAACATGAACATATGGCATAAAAATAATGACAGGGCAAGGACTTAGTGAAATTCTAAGTCCCTGAAATCAGCATCATTGACTAAGCTACTTTGCTTGCTTGTGCTAGTCACCACAAAGATCACAAAAATACATGGCATACACCCCTGTAAATATGGCATGGCATACATCAAAACATATGTAGAGCTCAGGATCATAGAATGCAGACATTAATCATGGCAAAAATGGCAAAAGTGCATTTGCTGAAACAGATCTGAAACTATCATCACATACCCCTCTTCCAACAAAATTTCGGGCATCAAGATGAGCTCAAATGAAAATGATGCAATGAGATGAAATGATGTACTCGTTGAGACAAACATTTTGATATGCTACACGCACGAATCAGAGCCACGATGAGGAAGTTATGATGCAATGAAAAAGCCTGAAAATACTAAGGACTTGGAGAAATATACCCTCGCGAAAAAAATTATATCGGGCGGAGGAAGTGGAGCTGGGCCTGGAGACTGGGCCAGCTTAGCGCTGCGCTGGGCCAGGGAGCTGGACCGGCCCATGCGGTGGGTCAACGGGGCGAGGCAGGTCGTCTCTCCCGATGACCGAACGTCGGCGGATTGGGACTCCAGCGCCGGGGAGCTGCTCCGGCGAGAGGAGGGCGCCGGAGAGGGCCGGAACAAGGAGCTGCAGCAGGGAGACGGCGGATCCAGGGCGAGGTCGATGGCTCGCCCAGATCGGCGGCGGCGGGGCTTCCCGCAGCCTCCAAGCTCGGGCTCCGGCGAGCTTCCGCCGGAGCGACGACGAGGTCAGGCGAAGGGGCGGCGACGTGGGAGTGCTGCGGCCTCTGGCGAAGAGATGGCGGCGGCAAACGAAGGCGCGCGTGGAGCGGGCGCATCCGGGCGGCGGCGCTGGTGATCCGGGCCGGGCGGGCCTCCCGCGGGCCAGACGGGCCGCGACGGAGGGAGGAGAGAGAGAAAGCCATGTGGCACGCGGGGAGTGGACGCGGGGGGCGGCGGAGATGACGTGTCGTGTCCTGATTGGACGGAGCGATGTGGCTGCGGGGCGGTGGACATGTCCGGCACGGTGGGGAGTTTTTGTCCGGCGGCGCGAGGAGCGGGGCTAGGGTTTGATCTGCACGGATTTTCGGGGAGAGCCATATATTTATAGGTGGGGGGAGCTAGGAGAGTCCAAATGAGGTGCGGTTTTTGGCCATGCGATCGTGATCGAACGACCTAGATGATGGAGGAGGTTTAGGTGGGTTTTGGGCCACTTTTGAGGGGTGTTGGGCTGCAACACACACGAGGCCTTTGTGGTCCCTCGGTTAACCGTTGGGGTATCAAATGAAGTCCAAATGGTATGAAACTTGACAGGCGGTCTACTGGTAGTAAACCAAGGCCGCATGAAAAGTCTCGGTCCAATCCAAAAAACGTTTAACACCCGCACACAAAAAGAGGTAGAAAGGGACAACAGAGGACATAGGAGCGCCGGGTTGCAAAACGGACAACGGGGAAAATGCTCGGATGCATGAGATGAACATGTATGCAAATGAAATGCACATGATGACATGATACGGAATGCATGACACTCAAGCAATGACAAGGCAACAACAACGAATAACTGGAAGACACCTGGCACATCGGTCTCGGGGTGTCACAACACTCCACCACTATGAGAGGATCTCGTCTCGAGATCTAGAATGGCACCGGAGGGACAATGGACGAGAAAGAGAAGGGGTAAAACTAAGTTGCTTCTTTGACAAACGAATGAAAGCAAAGAATCTTGAGAGGTTAAACAAATTTGAAAGAAAGAATACCACGAAGATGAACAAAGTAGAAAATACTCTGTTAGAAAAGAGGAACAAGGAAGAACAAATTCGAGCAGCACTCCGGTTGAGAAGTTATGCAAGACTTGATAAAATGAAAAGAACTTGAGCAGAGGACACAACACTTCAGTTAAATGGGATAAGCAAGGAAAAGAATAAGGTCCTGACTAAACAAGAAGATGAGTTGAAGAGTTCTACATCACAATGCCTCCGGAACGAAAGAATATAAGATAGATAATTGAAATAAAAGAATGGAGAAGAAAATGCCAACTTCTGCCACAAAAGAGCTTGAAAAGGCATCCTTAGGAGAGGGGTCGAACGGAGATGTTGGAAAACCAGTAACGAAAAGAATAAGGTTGTAGTGGGCTTATGGAGAACATTTCAAAATTATGGGGTGAAATTCTGCCACTAATGGAAACAAAAGATTGGATTGATATAAACAAAGAGACGAGACTATTTCGCCGGGCGGATAAATGAAAAACTAGGGTCGTTTATAAACACCATAAATAGCAACAATTCTTAGGAAAATCTTTAGGTGAAATATAACCCAAGATAATTCCAACGAAGAGGTTGATGGATTTAAATATCTCATTCTTGTGAACGAAGAATGATTTATTACCACCTCAAAAGATAAAGGAGAAAAACAATTGCACTTTGTCATGCAAGATGAAGAATACTTGAGCTCCTCTGAAAAGAATGTTGATGAACACTTCGAGAAGGAATTAAATCCTTGATGAACCCACATGTAGAACCTCCATGAAAAACTTCGGTAAACAAAAGAATGATCAAACGGAAAGAAAGAGAAGTTGAAAACACAAGGTTAATCCTTGTAACGATTTAGATGAATTTCCATGATAATATAGTAGCGAGAGCTTTGAACTCCGTAAAAGAAAGATGTGTACTTGAAACCAAGAATTTAATCATCGTGAACAAACTCCGGAAGAAAGGGTTAACATATGGATGAAACAAGAATAAGAATTACATTATGTGTATCCTTCATCAATTAAGTTGATGACAAACAATGGATTTGGCACACTACTTATTCTCAAAGAAAGGATTAAGATAACATAAACTTGAGAATGTCTTCCACGAACCACCGGTAGGATTTGGAAGAACGAATAAATTGATATGATAACCAAGGAAGAGAACTCTTGAACAAACCCTCGTAAGAATTGAAATGGTCGAAGAAAAGATAAAGGAACACCGAGAAGAATTATGAAATGAACGAAGATACTTGAGAGAATTTAGATACAAGAGGATGAATAGATCACGAACTTAATAGAGAATATTTGAATGATGCACCAGTAAGATTTGGGGAATGAGAGCTGAAAGCTAAGAATGAATAACTTTGAGATGATGGGCTCCGGATAATCAAACTGA
The DNA here is from genome assembly GCF_002162155.2 of Triticum dicoccoides. Lineage (NCBI taxonomy): Eukaryota > Viridiplantae > Streptophyta > Magnoliopsida > Poales > Poaceae > Triticum > Triticum dicoccoides. Next base: position 449,221,255 of record NC_041390.1, on the reverse strand, counting down.
AAAGACTCCTGAATTGCTCCGGATGGGTGAAAAGAATTCTCACGATCGGAAATAATTATGACAGGATGGCAACAAGCTAGAATCATGAATCTTGAAGAGAATGGAGCAAGATTAAAGAGAAACTCTTCTTCGGTCTTCAAAATCCGAGAATGACGACGAGAAACACCACCATGAATTATTTAGACACTCCAGAAGAATCAAAACGAAAGGTTGAGCCAGCGATGAAAAGAATTCGACAGATCTTGTAGAAAGGCATTTGACTGATGATAAATCAGTCTTATGTCAAACTTCGAAAAGAAATTTGAGGATAGCTCCGGGAAAATAAGAAGAGTCAGGTAAGATCCTGGGAAAAAGACATGTGGGTTAGGGCCCACTGAAAAGATACACCATTGAACGATTTAAAGAGAGAGCTTGCACCGGTTGAATTAAAATGGCTTGAATGAGATAACAACCTTGGAATAGGTTTGAACAGATCTTGAAGGAAAAGACGAGCCTTCCGAGATATCTTCAGCACTCCGGAACAAATGTATAGCGGGAGGTGAATGATTAAGAAGTGGACCGGTATGAGATGGTATTTGAAATGAGGAAAGGATATGATCAACAAAGCTTGACTTGAAACCACCGGAGGAGAAAGGGAACGAAGAATGATGAACTTGAAGCTCCGTTAGAATCTTCATGAGAATCACCGGATAAAAACATTGACGAAAAAGAATGGAGAGACTTCACATGAATAAAATGGATATTTGATTATAAATCTGAGTCCTTGAAGAAAACAAGGGTGGGAGGGCGGGAAAAACAAAGGCAACTTGGGATGTATGAAACGATGTATGAAACGAACAACATTGAGAAGAACTGATAAATGATCTTGCTGATATTGAAATGATCGGATCCACTTGAAGAGAAACACGCCGGATGAAAAGGATTGACATGACAATCTCGATTATCACGAAGGATTGGTATTCACATCGGAGTATGAGAACACCGGTTTGGAAAGGTATGGAATAAACACTTGACTTCGAAGCAACTCGAATACCACAAGTGAAAACAAAACAAAGGATTGGCTTGCAGAATAAGCCGAAACAAACATATGATAGAGATTTCATCCAAAGTTTTCGTGGTGGGGCCTACACGGGCTCGACCGTACAACACCATCATGTACAAGGCGGTGCACATGACATACGAAGCGTCCCCGAGTCAGCATAGCCAAGGACTCCTTAAGACACAACGAGGCCACTGTAAAACCAACCGTGGATAGGCGGACCACTAGGCGTGGAACCCCAATTTCATATCATACATCTGTCGAAAAGATATCCTAAGAGCTATTGAATTCCCACTTATAAACTCCCAAAATTTTACGGTTATGCAATCAGGTGTTGGGGATACAGGGGAAGCATAATATCTCACCCAAAACTAGCAAATCCTACATCCAGCTGTATCCATCCTTCAACACATAACCAAGAAACCTTCGGAAATCATTTACCTCAACCTTTGAAAAGCATCCGTTATACGAGTTATGGCAATACTCCCGAACTCCCGCCCTAGTACTGGGTGGCATCGAGGTTATCTCACCAACAACTGCATAAAAGAGATTTTTGATGTCGGCGAAACTCAGGTATTCCAGAACTGCAACGATAAAATTGTGACGACAACACCTCGGAGCTCAACTCCCCGTGACACTGCCACAACCCCTAAATGTCAGGAGGCACCAAGAACAATGTTCTCGTCACAAAACCATCGGAACGATTGCAAGATACCCGCGTGATCCTAAAAAAAATTAGTGAACTTTGATAAGAGAGGAGTCAAAACTCTATGTCAGGATGCCTCACCGGAGCGATGAAGGGACTCAGGAGTAAAAAGAATTCCTACTCTCTGATATATATAATCCTAAATGACTCAAAACATTTTTCTAGACTCAACAACGCCAACGATTCGATCAAGCAGGGGGCTCCTAAGTCGGGGAAGGCTCTGATTACCAACTTGTAACGCCCTCGATGCGGCTATATCTCCCACGTGTTGAAGCATGACTTAGAGGCATAACCGCATTGAAAGCAATGTCGCAAGTGAGGTAATCTTCACAACAACCCATGTCATACATAAGGAAAAGAGATATATAGTTGGCTTACAATCGCCACTTCACACAATTATATGAATAAAACATTACATTCATCCAGATACACTCAAGGTTCGACTATGGAACCAAAATAAAAGAAGACTAACCCAAATGCTACACAGATCCCCGATCGTCCCAACTGGGCTCCACTACTGATCGACTGAAACGAAACAACACAAAGGACAAGATCTTCATCGAGCTCCTCCTTGAGCTCGGTTGCGTCACCTGCACGGTCTCATCAGCTCCTGCAAGCTGGTTTTGGAAGTATCTATGAGTCACGGGGACTCAGCAATCTCACACCCTCGCGATCAAGACTATTTAAACTTATAGGTAGGGTAAAAGGTATGAGGTGGAGCTGCAGCAAGCGACTAGCATATATGGTGGCTAACATACGCAAATGAGAGCGAGAAGAGAAGGCAAAGCACGGTCAAACAACTATGATCAAGAAGTGATCCTAGAACAACCTACGTCAAGCATTACTCCAACACCATGTTCACTTCCCGGACTCCGCCGGAAAGAGACCATCATGGCTACACACGCGGTTGATGCATTTTACTTAAGATAAGTTTCAGGTTTTCTACAACCGGACATTAAAAAATTCCCATCTGCCCATAACCACGGGCACGACTTTGGAAAGTTCAAACCCTACAGGGCTGTCCCAACTAAGCCCATCACAAGCTCTCAGGGTCAACAAATGATATTCCTTCTCACAAGACAATCCGATCAGACTCGGCATCCTGGTTACAAGACATCCTCGACAATGGTAAAACAAGTGCAGCAAAGCCGCCCGAATGTGCCGCCAAATCCCGATAGGAGCTGCACATATCTCGTTCTCAGGGCACACTAGGATGAGACTAGCTACGAGTAAAAGCAACCCTCAAGTTTGCCCGAGGTGGCCCCACAGGCAGCTCAGTTTGTACCAACACTCAGAGGAGCACTTTCCCGGGGGGTTTAAAATAATGATGACCCTCGGGAGCGCGACTCCCAAGGGAAAAGTAGGTGGTGGTGAGGCAAATGGTAAAACCAAGGTTGGGCCTTGCTGGAGGAGTTTTATTCAAAGCGAACTGTCAAGGGGTTCCCAATTATAACCCAACCGTGTAAGGAACGCAAAATCCGGGAACATAACACCGATATGACGGAAACTAGGGCGGCAAGAGTGGAACAAAACACCAGGCATAAGGCCGAGCCTTCCACCCTTTACCAAGTATATAGATGCATTAATATAAATAAGAGATATTGTGATATCCCAACAAAATATCCATTTTCCAAACATGGAACAAGCTCCAATCTTCATCTGCAACTAACAACGCTATAAGAGGGGCTGAGCAAAGCGGTAACATAGCCAAACAATGGTTTGTTAGGACAATGTGGTTAGAGCTTGGCTTAACAATATGGGAGGCATGATAAGAAAGTGGTAGGTATCATAGCATAGGCATAGCAAAAGAGCGAGCAACTAGCAAGCAAAGATAGAAGTGATTTCGAGGGTATGGTCATCTTGCCTGAGATCCCGCAAGGAAGAAGAACGAGTCCATGAAGAAGATAAATGGACGTAGACGAACGGTTCCTCACAAATGCGACGTTATCGGAACCAACCTGAAGAAGCAACACCGGAAAGAAGCACACAACATAGTAAACAACCAACACACGAACATGGTATGATATGCGGGATGCGGTATGCGGTGCATATGCATGATTCGGAAAGGAATGATTGAACCTGGCCTCAACATGGAAATCCAAGAGTGCCACTGGAAAGGTGAGTTGATTTCGGTCGAAATCGATATAAAGATCACCGGAATCGGATGCACGGTTTGGAAATGGCAAGCAAAACAAATATGGCACCGGTCTGTGATTAACAACAAGTAGCCTTCAAAATGAATCAAGATAAATAAGCTACTCCACTCAAACATGGCAACAAGATACATGGCAGGAATCCACTCATGATGCTTGACAAAAGATGAACACTGAGCTACGGCTAAATCACTCATTAACAGGCTCAAACAAGTATGGAAAAAGTGCAAAAGATAACAGGTTACACACTTAGTGAAAATAACAACATGTCAGGAATTTAACATTAGGAAGAAATGTTTAGAACACGAAAACTACATGCTACAGGAACATATCATGGCAAATCAAGGCTTGGCATGAAACTACTCAGAGCATACAAGAAAAATCCCTTAGTGACCATGAGCCAAGAGGGATCAGAAAATACAATTGCAAGCATGTGAACATAGCAATTTATCATTAACAGATCCAGACTTAGTGAAAAACTGGAGCATGGCAAAACAGATAACGAGTAGGCATGTTTACGAGCTCGATGCACTCACTACCAGGCATTGCATGACAAACTAAGCATACACCCAGCAAATAGACATGGCATAGAAGCTAAACATGGCAAGAACAACATCATAGCATGCATGGATCGACAACAACAAGCTCGGCAAAATTGCTAAACATGTTAATAATCTGCCAGGAACATTTTATAGCAAAAGTAGAGCTCATTGACTCAAGCTAGGGTGCTCCATAATTGCAAACAAAGACATGGATGGGTAGAGCACAACATTATCTACAAAACATCCTTACTGATTATGCTCAAAAGATGCACGGATCACTAGGAAACAACATGAACATATGGCATAAAAATAATGACAGGGCAAGGACCTAGTGATATTCTAAGTCCCTGAAATCAGCATCATTGAGTAAGCTACTTTGCATGCTTGTGCTAGTCACCACAAAGATCACAAAAATACATGGCATACACCCCTGTAAATATGGCATGGCATACATCAAAACATATGTAGAGCTCAGGATCATAGCATGCACACATTAATCATGGCAAAAATGACAAAAGTGCATTCGCTGAAACAGATCTGAAACTATCATCACATAGCCCTCTTCCAACAGCATTTCGGTCATCAAGATGAGCTCAAATGAAAATGATGCAATGCGATGAAATGATGTACTCGCCGAGACAAACATTTTGATATGCTACACGCACGAATCGGAGCCACGACGAGTAAGTTATGATGCGATCAAAAAGCCTGAAAATACTGAGGACTTGGAGAAATATACCCTGGCGAAAATAATTATATCGGGCCGGAGGAAGTGGAGCTGGGCCTGGAGACTGGGCCGGCTTGGCGCTGCGCTAGGCCAGGGAGCTGGGCCGGCCCATGCGGTGGGTCAACGGGGCAAGGCATGTCGTCTCTCCCGATGACCGAACGTCGGCGGCTCGGGACTCCAGCGCCGGGGAGCTGCTCCGGCGAGAGGAGGGCGCCGGAGAGGGCCGGAACGAGGAGCTGCAGCGGGGAGACGGCGGATCCGTGGCAAGGTCGGCGGCTCGCCCAAATTAGCGGCGGGGGGGAGGGCTTCCCGCAGCCTCCAAGCTCGGGCTTCGGCGAGCTTCTGCCGGAGCGACGACGAGGTCAGGCGAAGGGGCGGTGACGCGGGAGCGCTGCGGCCTCCGGCGAAGAGATGGCGGCGGCAGACGAAGGCGCGCGAGGCGCGGGCGCATCCGGGCGGCGACGCTGGCGATCCGGGCCGGGCGTGCCTCCCGCGGGCCAGACGGGCCGCGACGGAGGGAGGAGAGAGAGAAGGCCAGGTGGCGCGCGGGGAGTGGACGCAGGCGGCGGCGGAGATGACGTGTCGTGTCCTGATTGGACGGAGCGACGTGGCGGCGGGGCGGCGGACATGTCCGATGCGGTGGGGAGTTTTTGTCCGGCGGCGCGAGGAGTGGGGCTAGGGTTTGATCTGCGCGGATTTTCGGGGAGAGCCACATATTTATAGGTGCAGGGAGCTAGGAGAGTCAAAATGAGGTGCGGTTTTCGGCCGCGTGATCGTGATCGAACGACCTAGATGATGGAGGAGGTTTAGGTGGGTTTTGGGCCACTTTGGAGGGGTGTTGGGCTGCAACACACACGAGGCCTTTTCGGTCCCTTGGTTAACCGTTGGGGTATCGAACGAAGTTCAAATGGTACAAAACTTGACAGGCGGTCTACCGGTAGTAAACCAAAGCCACATGAAAACTCTTGGTCCAATCCAAAAACGTTTAACACCCGCACATGAAAATAGGTAGAAAGGGACACCGGAGGACATAGGAGCGCCGGATTGCAAAACGGACAACGGGGAAAATGCTCGGATGCATGAGATGAACATGTATTCAATTGAAATGCACATGATGACATGATATGGAATGCATGGCACTCAAGCAACTTTGTTTCGTGCACACGTGGTACACGACCTCCCTAGGTAAACAACCGCTACATGCGTTCAAATTAGCACCTGGGCTGCCATTTCATAAAGAAATGAGCTCCACCGTGTACCCATGCGGGTGTGGCTGGGCACGAAGCGTGAGTACGTGGATGGTGAACCTATTCTCTTCTTGTATATGTACACCACCTACGTGGGGTTGTGTGAGAGAGATACAAACCTAGAGAGATATAGTGTGTGGGTTCTTGAGAGTTTTTTTTGGGGGGGGGGTCAATCAAAAAATGTAACATATGCAATGTGTGTGAAATAGGGTCCTGGATATAACATATATATAGAGGGGGCGATCCACGAGAAGAGAGTGGACTTGAGGTGTCCATAGAATCGAAGAGAGGGATGATGTGTGTGTGTGTGTGCGCGCGCGATCGATAAAGATTGCCATCGAATTTGTGTGTGCCCACGTCAAAGATATAGAGTGGCTGGCCTACTGGAACATGAGATGGGACATGTGCAGTTTGTCTCTGTGGCATGGATACCTACCTACAACGCTCGACTATCGGTGTGTGGTGGGGGAAGAGGGAGGCCCAATTAACTATAGAGGTACAATGGCTGGTATATGTGTGGAGGAGGAGAGAGGCCTACCTCATGTATTAAGGAGATCGATCTGCCTCATGTATTAAGGGAGATCGATCGGCATCCATGCGTATGTGCAGGAGATGAATAAGGTTGGGAGAGAGACTGAGCTAGAGTGTTGGAGGGGGTGGTAGTGGAGTTGCTTCTAACAAATGGTGGGATATGCTTGCTAGACAAACGGAGGGCACGCCCGCAATATCAATAAGAGAGGAGATGGCTGCTTGTTGTCTGTGCACGTGCGTGTGAGAGACGGGTCAAGAGGCATGCACGAATGATGAGGGGGGACGATGTGGCTGTGGTAAGCAGACATAACTACATAGGAAGATCAATTGCCCTTTGTAAGAGAAAGGAGAGACATAACTTGTGAGGTACGTCGATCGATGGGGGGGGTAGTTAAAGTCGATCTAGGTATATGTTGGGAGATCGATCGGTATACATGCATGTGTGTGTTAGAAGCAACTGATGCACGAGGAGAAGGATAGAGAGAGAGGGATGCATGTAGGAGGTGGTACGAGAGGCATACTATATCGAGGGGGAGGAGTGTGCGAGTACGAGAACAATGAAAAGAGTGGTGGGAGTGAGGCATGGACGGTGACAAGAGAAGAGGGGAAGCTTGTGTTTGTGCTAGGCACACCTGGCTAGAGAGGCATATCGATCGATGTGTGCCGTAAAGAAGGAGCTGGGGGGCCTACACGCACCGTGGGTGAACGACCTAAAGCGAAAAGATGAATTTGCGCGATGGAGCTAGAGAATGCTGACGGAGAGTGAGAGGGATGCGGGCGTGTGCATGCACAAGAGAAAGTTAGCGCTAGCTACAAATATAAGAGGGTTGTGTGGGTGTAAAAGATGAATAGAGATCATATATACTTCATTATAAAAAACGAATTCAGATATTTGAAGAATTTATCATAGTGTTTCAAACCGACGGATGTGTGAATATATATAACGGTGTACACATGGTGTGGTTATGAACATGGTATACTACATTTAATATATTTTATCTCTACTCTTATAAAAAACGGAGTTGTTGATGATGGTGTGCCTGCCATCCTGCATTATAGGCCGTCTGATTTATATCTGGCGGATAGCAAGGAAACTATGATGGTTGAAGTTGGGAACAATCATGATTGTACATTCTTATTGAAATAGAGAAACAAATTCAAATTTAGTTCGAATTGCAGCGGTAGTATAGACATTTGGAGTGCACTATACAGCAAGCGAAAAAATTTAATTGGACATAACATGGATTCATACTCCCTCCTTCCATCTATATAGGGCGTAATGAGATTTTTAAGACCGCCTTTGACTATTGACAAGAGTAATAGTACATGACATGCACAATGTGAAAATTATATCATTGAAAGAACCTTTCATAGACGAATTTAACAGTGTGCTTTGTGTAAGTTGCATGTCATATATCATTGCTCTAATATTTGGTCAAAGTTAGCATCGGAAAACACATTAGGACCTATATAGATGGAAGGAGGCAGTAGCTTTGAATAGCATTTGTATAGTAAAACGGGGCAAGACTCTCTCTTTGTGTGGTGTGAATAGTTTTATTTTTTCGTTTTCTTTTTGGTTGAGGGAAGTGCGAACTGATTTGGTACGTACAAGTACAATATTACTACACGTTAGGCTTGTCCCTAAAATTCAACTCGCGTCTTGTTATATCCCGAAAATTCAGATATCGTGCTCCCAAAACTGGCGCCTTCACAACCCGCGCCTTGCTATCCCGAAATTACAATGCACGCGAAAACTCCCTCTAGCTGCCAAATCCCGACACGCGAAATCCCCCTTCTAACCCTGAGCCAAAAGGGCCGCTAGTTCATATCGGTGGGGGGTACTTTTGTAACACACCCTACATTTTGGACAAGCGCATTCCTAAGTCATGCTTCACCCCTCCCATCGCCCCCTTTTCGCCATTCGAAATCCCAGGCCGCCATAACCTCTCCGCTCCAGCTGCGAAACCCCACCCTCCTCCGTCCGCCATGTCACCGCTACCCAGCCGGAGCCTCTTCCCCGACGATGTCATCCACTGCAACAGCTCGACGTCCCACGTCCACCTCCTCGGATGAGGATCCGTCATCCATCTCGCCGTCCCACCGGTTCAGCCGCCCCGTCCTCCACCTCCAAGGAGCTGCTTCAATGATCGCCTCGTCTATCGCGGCTGCTCCATCCCCACAGCGCCGCCTTAACCTGCTCCACCGGAACCGCAGCATCCTCACCGAGTCCTTGGACGAAGCCGAGGCCTACTCGGTGCCACCAAAGAGGCTGTACACTCATCGCATCGCACCTTCTCCTTTACTCGACCTCCCGGCACCGATGGTGCTCCATCCCGCACCCCCATGGAGCGGCTACCTTAAAGCCGGCGCCGCGAGCGACATCTCCACGGCGGCTCTCCCCCAGTGCGAGGCCCCTTCGGCGGCGGCAGCCATACCAGCCGGATCCGCTGCTGCTGCGACTCTCGCTCGATCACTCGCTCGCCCAGCTGCTGCTGCTGCTCTCCCCCTCGCTCATGCTGCTTCTCTGCTCCGATTAAGCCACACTTCAGTCGACTGAATCGACTTTTGGGTCAGCCGATTTTCAGGGGTTGGGGGCTCGCCGGAGTTAAGGAAGAACCACCCGCAGCGGGGATGGGGGCTCGCCAAAGAGGTACCCCACTATCTATCTTAGGGTTCAGGGTGGGGGGGCTAGAGGGCTGGCCAGGGCGGTGATGGCGAGTTGTTTCGGGGCGGCGAGGCAGCGCTAGGGCCGGCGGTTCGGCCGGTGGTGGCTGGCGGCTTAGGGAGGTGCAGGTTGAAGATGAACTGCAGGCCCTCCCTAAACTACATGTCAAGTGCCTCTCTGCTACCATTGCGTTCAGTTTCGATAGTAGCATTCAGATTCCACAGTAAATTTCAATTTTGACAGTAAGTTCAGGGTCAACAGTTTATACCTCATCTGTCGTAGTCAGGTGGTTTTTGGTGATGTTATTTTACATCCATTTTACATCATCTATTGGAGATGCTATTAGAATCCCACTTGAGATTGACGATGTCTGTCTTGTGCTGCTTTAGCCTTGACGTCTTACGGCTCACCGGAGCTGCTCCAATGACAGAACGATCCATCACAACAGAGCAGTGCCCTGGACGCCGTCTACAGATTCCTCAAATCTTCCTCCACACCTCCGACAGCCACCTCTACCTCAACTACTTCAGCGACCAACAAAATGATGCTGAGGTTGACACGGCTACGACAAAGAGGTTGTACACTTGTTGCATCACTTATTACTATACATTCACGTCGATCCATTAGGGCTATTTTGGTTCAAAGGAAAAACATTGATCCACTGGTTGTTACCATCACTCGAAATTTCCGCATGCTCTCCTTACATAATCTCACCATATTTTTTTCGTATGCATGTCAGATATTGTACACAGTCATGCTGAACGTGTAGAGAAAAAGAGAAGAGTTTTTCGCGGTAATACAATGTCATGCAGACATCGCTCCATGGTGGGTTCAATGGCAAACCCTCCCCACCCCTCTCCAGATTGTAATCCAGAGGAAGATATCTGTTCTGAGGTGGATTCGGACGCCACTGACCACTCCTATTTACCCCCAAGGTGTTTGCTCTACCTTGGCATGATGATGTTAGTCATATCATGCATATGTTGCCTTGCAGTGCCTACTTTTGACATCATATATGTCATCTGCTTAGTTTAGACATGTTCTGTAATGCCACCTGTTTAGTTTCTATATCATATATGGGAATTATGCAGTCTCATGTCTTTTAGCCAGCCATAATATATGTGAAATGTGCAGTGCCATCCTGTTTAACCATGCACCATATATTTGAATGATATCTTGCCCATCCTTTTCTTCATTACATTTCCATTTGTTGACAATGTTTGTACATTAAACTACTCTTCCTGTGAATCAGCCATTTGGGTGGGAGATGGAAAAATCTGGAGTGAAAACAAGGCCTTCAGAGCAGATAGTGCTACCTGTCGAAGCAGATCTCTTGTTGGGTCCCGATAGCTCCTCAGAGATGGATTCAGAGACAGATGACCAGTCCTATTCCCCCACTGAGGTGTATGCTCTAACTTAGCACTGTTATACTGCTCATATCATGCATACGGTGTGTTGCATTGCATAGTTTAGACATCATATACACAATATTCAACACCATGTTCTTAGTTCAGACATCATACCGAATGCCCTTTGTTTAGCATATAAATCACATATGTGAATTAAATGATGCGATCCTGATTACTTAGATAACATGTAGGTGAATTATGTCATGCGATCCTGTTTAGTTATTCATTATATCTTTGAATTATGTTATGCTATGCTATCCAGTTTAGATAGACATCATATATGTGAAATTATGTCATGATATCCGTTTTAGTTAAACAATATACATGTCAACTATTTCATGCCCTCTTTTTTCCACACTATCTATTGCATCTGTCTCTCATACAATGTCTGTACATTCAACTACGTTTCCTATTTATCAGCCATTTGAATTGAAGCGGGTGATGCCAGTATCTAGCGGACTAAAAACACGGTCTTCAAATAAAACTGTGCTACCTCTTGGTGGAGATAGCACTTCGGTTGTACATGCACAAGAACCAGCCCTACCACACATAAACCAAACTCTCGCAGATTGTGCCCCTACTACGATGGACAGAGAACCAGCTTCACCCAATCTAACCCCAACCCCAGCCGATAGTAACCCAGTTCCTGTTGACACATCACCATCTCCACCACAGAGCTCCCAAACAAGAGCAGTTAGTAAGGCAGCCCCAGTGCCCAAAGGGCCAGTACTATCACGGCGAAGCCCAACTCCACCAGTTAGTACGCCTATTCCTGTGGAGGAAGCACAACCAGCTAGTCATAGTTTAGCATCTATCTCATTTGATGTTGTTAAATCGTATGTGCGTATCTTCCCATCTTGGAAATATTATACTGAAGATGAAGGAAAATGCCAGTTGCAGGTGTTTGTCCAGGAGTTATGTGTAAGTAATGTTATTCATGGCAACTACTTTGCTTCGTCCCATACATCCTACCTCCATGATGGTTATAATAAAACAAATATTCCCATTTTTCTCTATAGAGAAGGGCCGATTTGGAAACTCAGGATGAGGTAATCTGTGCTAATACCTCTTCTATCTTCAAGAATGCTTGGTGGTAGTATCAGAATTACCTGAAGAAAACGTACTTCACCGGCAAAGAAACTCATCAAATTCCCTTACGTTCTCATGAGACACATTTACTGGACGATGACTGGGAATGCCTTGTTCTATACTGGTCCCGAACCAAGAATGTGGTAAGGTCTATGAGCTCATTTTCTATTTTTAAGTATTATATTCTTGCGTCTTACTGTACTCTCTTCATGTAGAACAAGTGCCTAAACCTGAAGAACAATTGTTCTAATTTAAGATTCCATTGCTACCATAGGACATAGATATATGTTTGTTTGATGCTTTTATTATGTACTAGTACTTGGCAATAGAAGACTTGGTAGTTTAATCCTGTCCACCTTACTAATGAACTGGTTCACCGAAATGAGTTTCATATACTAGTACATGCTAAACTTGTTATGTGTATGCTTGTTTCTTCTTTTCGAATGCTGACAGAATATTGGGGAAGAGTGCCTTATTAACCAACGGTAAAGGAAGTAATGCAGATAAGGTTCAGGATAGTGACACATCCTGTCTTGGTTTAGTGTTGGAGTTACTGGCCACTGCCGCTTGCACAAGCTATTTAAACTCATTGTCTGAATCAGTTCGGTTTCTTGAGTCTCAACTACAAGCTGAAAGACATCCTTCAGCTGTGCTGCGACAAGAAGCGGAAGGACTGTGGAAGTCCCTGGAGCATTCAGATGCATACTTTCTGGTGCAACATCAAGCGTTGGAGGATTTTAGCGCCAAATAGGACAAAGCTAATCAGCTTGCTAAGCTTATTGCCAGCATGGTGGATACCCAGGATTACGTTTCTTGAGCTCTTCTGAAGTTGTTTCAGTTATGCTCTTGTTTTGCTACCGCGTTTATTTGCACTGGTGGCCAATTTTGACGGCCAGTGTATATGATATGCTGCTTTGTTCCCTATATTTGCACTGGTGGCGAACTTTGATGCCTAGTGGATGTAATATGTGTAATAGCTGTGATAGCCTAGCGTTAGTTGTTTGCTTATTTATTTCCTTGTTGTCTTGTTTATTTGTTTGCTTGTAGTCATTGCAGTTCTTTTTTCCGCGATTAACTAGTGGCTGCAGTAACCTATTTTTTAAAACTAGGACACAATAACCATGGGCTAATATTGACTGTAGTGACACTGGGCCTCCTACGGGCCGTAGAAACAGTGGGCCTTCTACGGGCCGTAGAAACAGTAGGCCTTCTACGGGCCGTAGAAACAGTGGGATTTCTACGGGCCGTAGAAACAATGGTCCTTCTACGGGCCGTATCATCAATGGGCCTTATACGGGACGTATGATCGATTGGCCAAACATGGGCCAATAACAGGCCGCATTATGGCCGTAAACGGGCCATCGTTAATAGGCCTCATTTTATGATGCTATGAAAATGGCCCAACGTATTAAGGGACCTCAAACGGGACAACTGTAACCACGGGCTGAATTTGGCCCACAAGTTGAAAATGATAGTAACGGGCCGTAAGTAAACGAATGCTGGAAATGAGCCCAAGAATAAATGGGCTCTGAGAAGGCCGAAAGATAACATGGGCTGGAAACGGCCCAGCGGAATAACGGGCCGTTAATGGGTATAAAGTGATACACTGTTCATTACGGGCCCGTTTCACCAAGGGCCGTTAATGGGTGTAAAGTGATACACTGTTCATTACGGGCCAGTTTCACCACGGGTCGTTAATAGGCTAAGAGTTACATAGGGCCTCATATGGGCCGAAAGACGTCATGGGCCATACATGGGCTAGAAGTGAAAATAGGCTGGAATCATATTGGATGGCCCAGATGACGCTACTGGGCCTAATTCGGATAGGGTGTAACGGGCCTTGGGTTGGCTGGCTGTAAATGGGCTTATGCGAACAGGCCGTTAACAGGCTTTCCATGGGTTGGCCCGCCACCTTTTGACCAAGTCAAACGGGCCGGCCTTTTCACAGGAATGAGCCTCTGTTGGGCCGTGCCACGTGTCGACGTATCATAGGTGCCTTCTATCCAATGAGTGGATGATATCTGTCCCAACGATGAGCCGACACGTGTTTCCTCCAGCCAATGATGATTTTACATGTGGAAAATCCCCATTGGTCGGGGCTGTTAATGGGTTGTCGGATCCGAAACCCGACCCGATAGCTTAACGCCATTCCGTTACGGTGGATGCCATGTGTCGGTCATCCTTGATGAAAGCACTTCTGTGACGCGTGATTTATCGTCATGGAAGTGGACACCTCTGTGATGATAATTTTGGTAATGTCATGGAACACTTCTACGACAGCACAGGTATGACTATCTTGATTCTGTCATAAATTTGTCATGGATGTACATGCGTGACAAAAAACGCGACCTACTGTGAGAAACACGTATCATCACGGAAGTGTATTTTTTTGTAGTGAGAAGTTGAGCCGGCGGGCGCGCTGAACTGCCAGCACCCACTGCCTTTACCGTCGCTGCACTAGAAGTGATGGCCGCGGCAGCTATCAAACTGAGAATTGGCTGGGTGCCAGGCATGAAGATTGCCACCCTGTTTGGCGGCTCACAGGGGTCCGGAATACTGTCGCCATCGGAACAGCCCCCAAGCCGTCCATCTTCTAGTTGGCACATTGAGTTGGTCTCACCCGTGGACGATTCACCATCGGAGTAGATGGTCGTCTCACCGCCCAACATAGAGCCTTCCAATTCAGCCCCATGGATAAATCCGACAAAGGCACACTTCACGACAGACTAAACCCGGGCGGGTTGTGCACACTGAGTTGTCTCGATGATGTCGGTGCAGATGTCCGGCTCAGGGCCCGGTTCACCGATCTTGCCAATAAACACGTGGATTCCGCCGAAGGGGACCCGGTACCCGTACTCAATTGAGCCGGCCACGGGGCCCCAGCCTGCATCGTTGATGTAGAGCTTTCCATGATGACTCTTGGTCATCCGACCCATAGCGTATCGCTTGAGCCATTCAAAGCTGCCCTTTAAGAACTCAAAACCACCATGCGCTGGCCCCACGGTGGGCGCCAACGATCGTGGAGTTGTCACGGCAGATGTCCTCGTAAAAGGACATAGTTGTGGAGCCATTGCGACGAGGTTATCTTAAAGGGGTTAAACGAGACAAAGGACACGGGGAGTTTGTACTGGCTCGGCCCCTTGCGGTGAAGGTAAAAGCCTAATCCAGTTTGGGGTGGTATTGCTAGGGTTTCGATTACCAGGGAGCGAATACGCTTTGCCTGGCTTTCGATCTATTGTTTCTTGCCCCTAAGCCGTTGACGGGTCGTTCCCTTATATACATGGGTTGACACCCTGCGGCCTACAGAGTCCCGGCCGGCTCATGCAAACGTTTCTGGCTCGGTGACTTATCTTACATGCCTTACAATACAAGTAATACATACATGGTGGTTTACACTTACGGGCCTCAAGTCGCCTTCAGGCTTGGGCCCTTTAACAAGCCTATCTTATGAACCGCCATCTTCATTATACTCTTGGGCTTCAAGGAGATGAACCGCCATTGGAATAACCCGGCCCCTCTTGGGCGGGTTATATCCAATAGTCATATCCCCAACAGATTTGGCTATGGTGGAAAGATGATTTGAGTAGAAAGCAACTTGGGGAAGGCTAGAGATCAAGATTCTTGTGGTTGGATTGGAATGTCTTGGTCTCAACACATGAGTAGGTGGTTCTCTCTTAGAAAATGAGAAGTGGAAGTGTAGGCCCGATCTGATGGCTCTCTCTTGAATAGAGAAGGGGGTGGAGGGGTATATATAGCCTCCACACAAATCCAACCGTTACACACATCTGACCCAATTCGGTCAAACCGAATAGAAGAACTCGGTGAGACCGATTCAGTTCAAAATGTGAATGTTAGGATTCTCGATGGGACTGATGTGCTAGGGTTAGGGCAAAATCTCATCTCGGTGTGACCGACTGCATTAACTCGGTGAGACCAATTTTAGCAATGAGCAACCAGATAGTTGGTCAGGCAAACTCGGTGGGACCGATTGCTTGTTTCGACGAGACTGAAATAATTGCAACAAGCAACAGAGAGTTTGCAGGGCCATCTCAGTGAGACCGAGATACCTATTGGTGAGACCGAATTTATTAGGGTTTCTGGTTGTGGCTATGTCAAAGAAACACGGTGGCGCCGGATAGATCAAATCGGTGGGGCCAAGTTTGACTTTAGGTTTTGGACATATTTGGATTTGAGAAAGTGGTTGAGGGCTTGGGAGCATATCACTAAGCATTTTGAGCAAGTAGACCAATAAGGAACACCTCATCCCCTTTTAATAGTATTGGCTTTTCCTATGGACTCAATGTGATCTTGGATCACTAAAATACAAATGAAGAGTCTTGAGCTTTTGCCAATCTTTGTCCTTAGCATTTGGAAGGGGTTCCACATCCTCTTGTCCATGCCACACCATTGTTGAACTATCTGAAATATACTAGATAAAAGTATTAGTCAAACAAGAGATATGTTGACATTAATTACCAAAATCACCCAGGGAGAACTTGTGCTTTCAACCAACCACTGGTGCAACGACGTCCTATACAAACAGTTTTTACCCCCTTTCCACGATGGAGTTTTAAACCGTCGCCTAGTCTGTGTGTGCGATAGGGGGGTCCTTGCCACATGACCTAGAAACCATCGAGGATAGGCCCTCTGGTCACACAAGCGGGGCAAAATGAGCTTGTGTGCGATGGGCGAGCGATCAAATACAATTACACAAGCCCAATCGTTTCTATTCGTATGTACATCCCACACAGTGAATCCCAGAAAAAATTTTCCGTTCATATGTATATCACGCACAATTTTTTATCACTATGAAAAATACACTTCCATGATGATACGTGTTTGTCACAGTAGGTCATGTTTTTTGTCATGCATGTACATCCATGACGATTTTATGACAGAATCAAGATAGTCATACCTGTGCTATCGTAGAAGTGTTCCATGACATTAAAACAATTATCATCACAGAAGTGTCCACTTCCATGATGATAAATCGTGCGCCATAGAAGTGCTTTCGTTAAGGGCAACTGACACGTGGCATCCACCATAACGGGTTGTCGTTAAGCTATCGGGTTCTGGTTTGGATCCGATAACCCATTAACAACACCGACCAATGGGGATTTTCCACATGTAAAATTCTCATTCACCGACAGATCCACGTGTCGGCTCGGCGTTCGGATAGTTGTCATCCAGCGAATGGACGGAACACACCTATGATACGTCGACACGTGTCTCGGCCAAACAGTGGCCCATTCAGGTTAAAATGCCAGGCATATCAAAATAAGCGGGCTGGCCCATTAGCGGCCTACTTGAGTCAGGCCCATTTACAAGCACGACCCGTACAAGTTACACAAAATCAGCCCATCAAAGGCCCATTCTTGATTTGACAATTTCCAGCCCATCACTAGTTTCATCCCGTTATCGGCCCGCTACGTCCTTGGGCCCAATTACGGCCCGAGCTTCTTTCGGCCTATTAGCAGCCCATCGTCAGTTCCAGCCCATTAATGGCCCGGAACTTCTTTCGACCTTTTCTCGGCCCATTTTGCAGTTGGGCCAATTCTAGCCCGTTGTGACTTTACGCTTGTCCTCGACCCATTCGGTAAATGGGCCAATTCCTAGCCCATTTTGTCTTTCGGACTATTAGTGGCCCGCACAACAGTTGGGCCTTTGACTTTGGATATATTTGGGGGCCATGTTTCGCAGGGCAAATTTTAGCCTGATGCGACTTTCAGCCCGTTAAAAGCCTAGTTTGCAAATTGGGCCTCCTCTGGCCCATAACACTTTCAGCCTCTTACTGGCCCGTAAAGTAAAAGGGCCAAGACAAAATTGACATTTATTTCGGCCTGCTAGAGGCCCGCGGGCCATTTCCATTTATACGGCCCTATCGAGCTTTTGTCTTGTTAACGGCCTGCTAAGTGCCGTTGTTACGGTGGGCCACATCATTTGGGATCCACTAAATATTATTTTGACCAGCACAATTAAGGCTCTCTTTGACTACACATGTTTGTTTGTTTGTATGGCGTCCGGGAAATGTTTGGGTGTGTTGGCCCCCGTTTCAACGATATAGCATATTCAAGAATTATCCTACTCTATAATATCGCCTCTATAAAACATACAGTATACAATAAAAAGACTAAGGCATAGAATCGTAGAATAATCCTACACTATACAATAAAGAAATTATATCCGAATATACCCACTAGGCATTATAGTTCGGCACCAGTGATAATAAAGCGTACACAAACAGCAAATTACATACACTGGACAAATAAAGCTCATATGTCATGGACACGCATCAATGGAACTTACCATTTGAACTATAATCTCTTCGGAAAATAGGATTGGCCGGATTCAGATAGCACAAATTTCAGTCTGGAAAAGCTCCAATTCCTTCGTGGTCACCTTAGTGTCTCATTTCATTTTTTTGACTCCTGCATCTAATACATGCAATTCTAGTCTCAACTTGTTGATTGTACGTCGAGAATCATGTACACGTTGTCTTGCCACCTCTAGTTGATGCTTGAGAACATTAACACATTCCAATTCCAATCCATAATCATTTGGTAACGGCTATGCCACACTGCTAGCAGATCTTTGTGTTGATGTCACTTCATCCTGAAATGTTTCTGTAAGTACACATGACTAGAGCAAAAATATAGTTACAACAGTGAAGCAAGCAAGACAGACTATTTTGTACATGGCAAAACAGGACTAACAATAATGTTACACATCATGAAGCATAAGCAGGTGATATTTTAAAAATTACGAAAATGCAGTCCATGCAACCCGCATATAGAAATCTATCTTAGCTCACCAGAGGAGCATGATGTTGGGGCCAAATCCAAAACACAGACAAGTTACAAATTTAGATAGCACATTGCATCTAAGTAAGCAAGCAGTTGGCCATTCTGTAGCTCAATTAAAGTCTTAGGGAGAAAAATGAACAGCAGAAGGATTCATCCAAACCTACTACAACAAGCAAAACTATGCAATCATTAGCCTAGTATAAACTAGATTGTGAGTCTCGTGCAGTAATAGTTTGTTAATAGACTTCAAAGCTTCAGGCACACTTCGCCAGAGTAATTAAATGGGAAGGCCTTTAATTATGTAAACTAACAGTTATACAATTACCCAACATCAGGCATAATTGTTTGGGCACCTCATTAACTGAGGACAAATAAAGCAATTGAAAAGAGCAAATTAACTATGCCTGAAACAAACAAGCAATTGAACTGTTGAGTTGGATACAATGACTTACCTTAACTGGTTGAACAGGCTCAGCGCTGCTCCTCCTTCTCTTGCAAGGCTCCTTCCTAACATCTTGTTCTTGGAAATCCTCAATCTTATATTCATTGCACCCCCTCTGCAAGGTGACACAAACTAGTTACTCATCTCCTTGGAAGTAAATATGCATACTTTCCAGTCTGTGAACAACACAAAAGGATGAGATTATAACAAAACAACACCACAAAATGAAACATGCCACATCTCTTACACTTGCACATAATGAAATGAGCATTTACTATGTGTGCACTATGTAAAAACTAGGCATACCTTCGAACTGAATCTCCGAGTACTCTTGGAGAGCCTACTTTAGTGTATAGCCAAACCTTTATGTCACCTATGAGTTAGACAAGCCCCAATACAGCAGCACTTAGTGTTTAAATCATTAACAAGCTCTGTTAGAGTGTTAGGTCAAGAACAGCAAGTAATCGAAGCAAACAGTCCTAGTATGGCTGGCTGATACAAACAAGCAATTGCAGATGTGTGATCAAATCTTACATATCAAGAAAAGAAGCAAAGAAGGAGGCTTAAATACCATCACTTGACTGACCTGATTTGAGGGGCACTTAAACATCATGTGCAACGTATGAACTAACATAAACATTGTATTCCATATTCTACAGTGGAATGCACATGTATTAGGTTATGCCATGTATGATGATGCCTAACTATACACTATAGCAGGCATGAGAGGTTCATCATTGCATGCACAAATGAATTGCAGGTTAAGGGATAGTTCTATTCCGCCTTTTCGGAGCTCATTGTCAAAATAATCCATAAAAGATGTAAAGAAGTCATTTTACAGTTATGGGCTTGGGCTTAACTTATTTCGCTTTGGAGGGGGTGTTTTAGGTAGAAGCTCACTAAAAATTGAAGGGAAGGGGAATAGTGAAATGACTCTATTGTCTGCCTATATTACACTCAAAATGCCACTGCTCACTCCATCACACCTGACCCTCAAGTAAAAACAAACACACAAGCGTTCATTGCCCTGCCCGCTTGCATCTCCTCTGAGTTTTTGCCAAATTTTCATTCTGATCTGCTATACGATGAATTGCTACGAGCTGCTTCTACTGCTGCTATATGATGCATTGCTATGAGCTGCTCCTGCTGCTGCTATATGATGAATTGATGTGTGTTGCTGCTGCTATATGATGAATTGCTATGAGCTGATGCTGCTACTATTTGATGAGTTGTTATAAGCTGCTCCTACTGCTGCTATATGATGAATTGTTATGAGCTGATCCTACCACTGATATATGATGAATTGCTATGAGTTGTTGCTACTATTGCTATATGATGAATTGCTATGAGCTGCTCCTGCTGCTACTATATGATGAATTGCTATGAGCTGCTGCTGGTATATGATGAATTGCGCACTGCTGCTGCTGTATGATGAGTTGCTATGACCTGTTGCTCCTATATGATGCTTTCAGGTGCTGCTGTTATATGATAATAACCAGCCACTTGGACCATCGAATTTAGATAAATAATTGTTCTTCATTTAAATTTGGGTCATGCGTTCTTCGTTTAAATTAGGCAATGGGATCTCTATGGAAGACATTGACCAAAGTAGATTGTACCAAGTAGATGGTATCTTTGTATTTGCATTTTTAACAAATAGTGATGTTATGTTTTCCTATCATATTAATTACTGCATTGGGTTCAATTTATGATGTTTGCAAGTCAAATTAATTTTCATATGGGTAGCAAAATGGTAAAATATAATGCAATCTAGACTTTTCACTGATAATACCAAAGATAAGCTGAAAAGGAAGGCAATGAAAAGAACTAGTTGGCTTATTACCTGGAGCTTATATTCAGAGGTGCTTATTTTCTTAGGATAACTCGTAATAATTGTCCCTAAGAAACTTGGCTAATAGAACTGACATACAAATAACATGTCACGATGATTTCAATGGAGGAGTGACCTACCATAGCACACTGTATAGGCTCACCACCGCCTCTCCTTTTTTGCGATGTTCCATGAAATTGCCACATACATCTTGTACGTTTTCATTGTGTGAACCTATCTGCAAGTTGACACAGCTAATTTCAGACATCTCTACATGATAATACATTACATATCCCTTGTGCATATTTAAACCACCAATGAACGATTGTGTGCGTAGCATAAACCAGCCATGACTCTGTGTGCTGGACTAGCAGACACTCTAAGGGAGCCTAATGTAGTGCAGTGGAATTCCTACATGCCACCTATGATTTTGTGTAATGTACTACCTCTGTTCCTAAATATATGTCTCTGTAGAGATTCCAGTATGGACCACATATAGATGTATATAGATGCATTTTCGAGTGTAGATTCACTCATTTTGCTCTATATGTAGCCTATAGTGGAATCTCTAGAAAGACTTATATTTAGGAATGGAGGTAGTATCATGTATGACATCTACATATCTAATTTAGCAGCCAGTAGTAGAAATCATTGTCTGCACAAAGGGATTACTGGTCGAAAATCCTAGCAAAGCATGCTGGCAGGCACACAACAATACAAGAGAGAGAGAGAGACGCACTTACAAGATCATAGCAATGCCTCAGTCTAGGATCTTGGTTGGCCAAGCTGTTAGATCCAGAAGAAACATCGTCCTTGTAGCTTTTGCCAGTTGCATAACATGTAACAGCGACCTGTTAGTATATTGGAAGTACATCGGGCAGGTGATGTTGGACGGGTTTAAAGGTGACAGGTACCTAGGCCGTGGCGGGTGCTTGGCATCTTGCCAGACGGTGGGTGTCAGGTTAGAAACTTCAAGGGTGGTGACGTTGCGCTGGCTGTCGGGGTCCGGTAAGGAGATCTAGAACCATCGAGTAGGGTGTTTGTGGAGTGGCTTCGGTAGGGTGGACTATGGTGTGGGCGAAGCGGATCTGAGGCCGTGGACGAGGGCGTCGGTGAATCTTCTCCGGTGGTTGGGTGTAGGATGGTGTCGACAATGCGGATTTGTGGCCATGGACGGGGCGTCAGAAGCTGGTCTGGTAGGTTGGACGAGGGTGCGATGAAGCGGATCTGAGGCCGTGGACTTGTGAGTTGGCAAAGCGACCCTAGTAGGGTTGAGGATGGTATAGGCGAAGCTACTCCGGTAGGGTTGACGATGGTGTCGGCGAAGCGGCTCCGGTAGGGTTGAGGAAGGTGTTGGTGAAGAGGATCAGAGGCTGATATGTCTCCAACATATCTACTTTTCCTAACGCTTTTCCTCTTGTTTTCAAGTATAATTTGCATGATTTGAATGAAACTAACCCCGGACTGACGTTGTTTTCAGAAGAACTACCATGGTGTTGTTTTTGTGCAGAAATAATAGTTCTCGGAATGGAATGAAACTTTGGGAGGAATTTTATATAATATATAAGAATTTCTGGAGCCAAGACCTATCGGAGAGGGGCACTGTAACACCCTCGATGCGACTATATCTCCCACGTGTCGAGGCACGACTTAGAGGCATAATCGCATTGAAGGCATATGTCGCAAGTTAGGCAATCTTCACAACATCCCATGTAATATAAATCATAAAGGGGAGGTAACATAGTTGGCTTACACTCGCCACGTCAATCAAGTGCATAAATAACATTACATCATCCAAACACTCATGGCCCGACTACGGTGCCAAAATAAAAGAGAACCCAACATGCGACACGGTCCCAACCACCCCCAACTGGGCACCACTACTGATCATCGGGAAAGGAAACATAGTAACGTTGAGAGTCTTCATCGAACTCCCACTTGAGCTCAAGTGCGTCTCCTGGAGCAGAATCATCAGGCCCTGCATCTAGTGTAATAGTAATCTGTGAGCCACAGGGACTCAGCAATCTCGCAACCTCGCGGTCAAGACTATTTAAGCTTATAGGTAAGGCAGGGTAAATATGAGTGGAGCTGCAGCAAGCGACTAGCAAATATGGTGGCAAACTTATTCGCAAAGGAGAGCGAGAAGAGGAGGCAAAGCGCGAGCGAGAAACTAGAGAGCAACATGCGCAAACATTACTCCAACACCGTGTCCACTTCCCGGACTCCGCCAAGAAGAGGCCATCACGGTAACACACTTAGTTGATTCATTTTAATTAAGTTAAGGTTCAAGTTATCTACAACCGGACATTAACAAATTCCCATCTGCCCATAACCGCGGGCACGGCTTTCGAAAGTTCAATCCCTGCAGGGGAGTCCCAACTTAGCCCATGACAAGCTCTCACGGTCAACGAAGGAATAGACCTCCTCCCAAGACGTTCCGATCAGACTCGGTATCTCGGTAATTCAAGACACTTCGACAGGTTAAAACAAGACCAGCAACTCCGCCCGAATGTGCCGACAAATCCCGATAGGAGCTGCACATATCTCGTTCTTAGGGCACACTCAGATGAGCAAGATGTCGGGTAGGCCAGCCCAGAGTTGCCCCTGGTAGCCCCGGACATCGCTCGGTTGGACCAACACTCAGAGGAGCACTGGCCCGGGGGGGTTAAAATAAAGATGACCCTTGAGTCTGCAGAACCCAAGGGAAAGAAAAGGCTAGGCGGCAAATGGTAAAACCAAGGTTGGGCATTGCTGGAAAAGTTTTAATCAAGGCGAACTATCAAGGGGTTCCCATTATAACCCAACCGCGTAAGGAACACAAAATCCGGGAACATAACACCGATATGACGGAAACTAGGGCGGCAAGAGTGGAACAAAACACTAGGCGAGAGGCCGAGCCTTCCACCCTTTACCAAGTATATAGATGCATTAAGATAACAAGATAATATAATGATATCCCAACAAGTAAATAAATGTTCCAACAAGGAACGGCCTCCAATCTTCACCTGCAACTAGCAACGCTATAAGAGGGGCTGAGCAAAGCGGTAACATAGCCAATCAACGGTTTGCTAGGACATGGTGGGTTAGAGGTTTAACATGGCAATTTGGGAGGCTTGAAAGCAAGTGGTAGGCATCGTAGCATTGGCATAGCAAAAGAGCGAGCAAACTAACATAACAAAGATAGTAGTGATTTCGAGGGTATGATCATCTTGCCTGCACAGTTGTCAGAGTTGACTGGATCCTCGAAAGCAAACTCAACGGGCTCCTCGTTAGCGAACTCAACTCCCGGCTCTACCCAAACAAGACAAACAAGCAACAAGGATACAATCAACCACGTGCAAGCAACAAGGATCAAACAGGAAATGCAAGAACCTGGCCTCAACATGGAAATCCAAGTGTGCCACTGGAAACATGAGATGAAATCGCTTGAAAATGATATAAAGAACGCCGGAATCGGAGTTACGGTTTGGAAATGACAAGCGATTCAAAAATGACACCGGTCTGCGATTTACAGCAAGTAGGCAACTAAATGCAATGAGATGAACATGCTACAGCACCCAAACATGACAAAAAAATACATGGCAGGGATTCATACAAGATTCTTAACAAAATTCTAGCACTGAGCTACGGCCAATTCATCCATTAACAAGTTCAAACAAGCATGGCAAAAATGCATATGACAAACAAATCTCAGACTTAGTGAAATTAACACTTGTCTAGAATTTCATATCAGGTAGCACTCTTCGGAGCAACAAAACTACATGCTACAGGAACTGAACATGGCAAAGTAAAGCATGGCATGGAGCTACTCAAAGAGCTTAACAAAAGTCCCTTAGTGACCTTGAGCCAAAAGGGATCAGAAAATACAATTGCAAGCATGTGAACATAGCAAAAACACAATCAGTTTTCAAACTTAGTGAAAACTGGCACAGGCTGAAACATAACTCAAGTAGGCATGTTTACAAGCTCGATGCACACATTACGGTGCAAGTAATGGCAAGACAAGCATACATCCATCAAGAAGGCACAAAATGCAAGCTAGACATGGCAAGAAAAATAACACAGCTTGCATGGGTCAACTACAACATCACCGGCAAAATTGTTAACAAGTTGACAATCTGCCCAGATTCACAAAGTAGCAAAAGTAGAGCTCGATTGACTCAAGCTAGGTTGCTCCATAATTGCAAACAAAGACATGGATGGATAGAGCACTACAATATTAATAAAACATCCTTACTGATCATCCTCAAAAGAGGCACGGATCACTAGGAAACAACATGAACATATGGCATCATGAGATAAACAGCTCAAGGACTTAGTGGAATTGCTAAGTCCCTGAAAACAGAATTAGCAAGTGCACCACTTTGCAAGCTTGCACTAGTCACCACACACATCACAAAAATACATGGGTTGCACCTCTGGAAAGATGACAAAACCCTTAACAAAACATATGTAGAGCATCAGGGCATATCATGCACACATTAATCATGGCAAAAATGACAAAACCTAAACGGAGTAGCAGATCTGTCAATTATCTCAAGTAGCCCTCTTCTAACAGCATTTCGGGCATCAATATGAACTCAAATGAAAATGATGCAATGGAATGAAATGATGTACTCTCTGAGATGAACATTTTGATATGCTATATGCATGAATCGGAGCTATGCATGCCAAGTTACGGGGCTATGAATAGGAGCACTTGGATCTGCAATTTCGGGACTTAGAAAAAAAAATCACCCTCCAGATCTAGGGTTTGACCCGGCACGCGAACCGAGGCGGCGGCGCGCACTGTAGCTCCGGCGAGCTCGTTGGTGGCCGGGGACGTCGCGGGATGGCCGGATCGGGCCGGCCCCAGCCCGGATCCGGTCGGAGGGGAGGCAGGGAGGGGCGGGGAGGCGGCTCCGGCGAGGCTCCCGAGGCGGCGGCGAAGACCGGTGGCGGCGGCCGGCGACGGGTGGCTGGCGGCGGCGTGTCCGGCGCGCGTGAGGGGTGGATCTAGGGTTTTGATGAGGGGGATCCGGATTTCGGGGAAGGGGTCTATATATAGGCATAGAGGGAGCTAGGAGAGTCCAAATGAGTTGCGGTTTTCGGCCACGCGATCGTGATCGAACGCTCTAGATGATGGAGAAGGTTTAGGTGGGTTTTGAGCCAAATTGGAGGGGTGTTGGGCTGCAACACACACGAGGCCTTTTTGGTCCCTCGGTTAACCGTTGGAGTATCAAACGAAGTCCAAATGGTACGAAACTTGACAGGCGGTCTACCGGTAGTAAACCAAGGCCGCATGGCAAGTCTTGGTCCAAACCGGAAATGTTTAGTCCCCACACACGAAAGAAAGCTAGAAATGACCACCGGAGGAGAACGAAGCGCCGGAATGCAAAACGGACAACGGGGAAAATGCTTGAATGCATGAGACGAACACGTATCAAATGCAATGCACATGATGACATGATATGAGATGCATGACAATGACAAAAACACACGGAGACAAATACCCGAACCCGAGAAAATAAATATAACTTAACACCGGAAACGGCAAGAGTTGGAGTACAAATTGGGAAAGTTACATCCGGGGTGTTACAACACTCCACCACTACGAAAGGATCTCGTCCCGAGATCTAGGACTGAAAGAACACCGGGTACTCAGAACGGAGGTGATCCTCGCGTTCCCAGGTAGCTTCACGGTCGGAATGGTGTGACCACTTGACTTTGAGAAATTTGATTGACTTGTTGCGAGTCTTGCGTTCAGTCTCTTCAAGAATAGCAACTGGGTGCTCACGATATGAGAGATCTTCTTGGAGCTCAATGTCCTCGAAGTTGACGGTGCGGTCAGGAGTCTTGAAGCACTTTCGGAGCTGAGAGACATGGAACACGTCATGAACATTTGCAAAGTTTGAAGGAAGCTCGATTTGATAGGCGAGGTCGCCTCTCTTGCTGACAATCTTGAAAGGTCCCACGTATCTGGGGGCAAGCTTCCCTTTGATACCGAAGCGACGAGTACCTTTCATAGGAGAGACGCGGAGGTAAACATGATCTCCGATCTCGAAAGCCAAATCACGGTGCTTACTATCATAGTAGCTCTTCTGGTGGGATTGGGCTGCTTTGAGGTTATCACGAATGACTTTGCACATTTCTTCTGCCTCTGTGATTAAGTCATTACCCAAAAGCTAACGTTCACCGGTTTCAAACCAGTTGAGAGGGGTACGGCACTTCCTGCCATACAGAATTTCAAATGGGGCCTTGCCCGAACTTGCTTGAAAACTGTTGTTGTAGGAGAATTCAGCATAAGGAAGACAATCCTCCCATTTCATGCCGAAGGAGATCACACAAGCCCTGAGCATATCTTCAAGAATCTGGTTGACACGCTCAACTTGACCGCTAGTTTGAGGATGGAAAGCTGTGCTGAAGCGGATGTTAGTGCCCATGGCCTTCTAGAAAGAATCCCAAAACTTCGAGGTAAATATGCTGCCACGGTCTAAAGATATCACTTGAGGAATACCATGCAGAGAGACAATTTGAGAGGTATAGAGTTCCGCCAATTGACCTGCAGTGATCGAATCTTTGATAGGCAGAAAGTGAGCCACTTTGGTGAGTTTGTCGATGACAAAGAATATAGCATCATTGCCACGCTTGGACTTTGGAAACCCAGTCATGAAGTCCATTTCAATGTGGTCAAACTTCCATTTTGGAATGGCAAGAGGTTGGAGGAGACCAGCTGGCCTTTGGTGTTCTGCCTTCACTCTTCTGCAGACATCACATTCATTCACGAATTGAGCGATCTCGCGCTTCATTCGAGTCCACCAATAAGCTTGCTTAAGGTCCTGATACATCTTCGTGCTCCCAGGGTGGATGGAGAGGAGAAAATTGTGAGCCTCGTTCATGATCACTTTATGGAGGTCACCTTTGGGTACCACAATACGATCCTCGAAGAAGAGAGTGTCCTTGTCATCAAGGCGGTAGCACTTGTACTTGGGTTGACTCTTGGCAATCCCAATCTTCACCTTTTTCACCATAGCATCAAGAAGCTGGGCTTGGCAAATCTGGTCTTCCAAGGTAGGAGAGACTTGAAGGTTGGCGAGGAAACCTTGAGGAACAATTTGCAGATTAAGTTTGTGGAAAGCTTCACAAAGCTCGGGTTGATAAGGCTTGAGAACCAGGCTGTTACAGTAAGCTTTTCTGCTCAATGCGTCAGCAATCACATTGGCCT
The DNA here is from genome assembly GCF_002162155.2 of Triticum dicoccoides. NCBI lineage: Eukaryota > Viridiplantae > Streptophyta > Magnoliopsida > Poales > Poaceae > Triticum > Triticum dicoccoides. The sequence goes on along the minus strand of NC_041390.1, from coordinate 449,192,867 downwards.
TGCCTGGAGTATACTCGATACTCGGATTATACTCTTGAATCATTTCGACCCATCGAGTTTTCCTAAGGTTGAGATTAGGCTGAGTGAAGATGTACTTGAGACTCTTGTGATCAGTGAAAATGTCCACTTTTCTTCCCAATAGAAGATGTCTCCAAGTCAAAAGAGCATGCACAACTGCCGCCAACTCGAGATCATGAGTGGGGTAGTTCTTCTCATTAGGCTTCAACTGGCGAGAGGTATAAGCAACAACTTTCTTCTCTTGCATCAATACTGCGCCAAGACCTTGGAGAGAGGCATCACAAAAGACCTCGTATGGCTTGGATTCATCAGGCGGAGTCAGGACTGGAGCAGTGATCAATTTCTCTTTCAAAGTGTTGAAAGCAATGTCACACTCCGGAGACCAAACGTACTTGACGTGCTTCTGGAGAAGATTTGAGAGAGGCTTCGCGATCTTAGAAAAGTTTTCAACGAATCTTCGACAATAGCTTGCGAGACCGAGGAAGCTACGGAGTTGCTTCACGTTCTGAGGAGGTTCCCAATTAACATTTGCAGACACCTTCTCAGGATTCACGGCAATGCCCTTGGCAGAGATGATATGACCAAGATAAAGAACCTCATCGAGCCAAAATTCACACTTGGAGAACTTGGCGTAGAACTTGTGTTCCCTGAGCTTATCAAGAACGAAACGCAAGTGCTTGGCATGATCTTCCTTGTTCTTCGAGAAAACCAGAATGTCGTCGAGATAGACCAAAACGAAGTCATTGGTGTAGGCGTTGAAGATGAAATTCATCATGCGAGAGAACGTCGAAGGAGCGTTGACGAGGCCAAAAGACATGACAGTGTATTCATATGAACCAAAGCTTGTCCTGAATGCCGTCTTGGGAATATCTTGCTCACGGATTCGAATCTGATGATAACCCATACGGAGATCAAGCTTAGAGAATACTTGGGCACCTTTGAGTTATTCGAACAGCTCATTGATGTTAGGAAGTGGTTATTTGTTCTTGATGGTCTTCTTGTTTACTGGACGGTAATCAACACAAAGTCGGTCCATTCATCCTTCTTCTTCACAAAGAGAACACCACAACCCCACGGAGAAGAACTAGGCCGGATGAGACCCATTTTCTCTTGAATATCGAGTTGCTTCTTTAGCTCCTTCAACTCTTCTGGTCCGAGCTTGTAAGGACGTTTGCACACAGGTTCCGTGCCAGGCTCAAGATCAATAACGAATTCAACTGGCCGGTGCGGAGGCATGCCTGGAAGCTCTTCTGGAAAGACGTCTTGATATTCGCAAATGACTGGAATTTGCAAAATAGCATCGAGTTCACCCCTCTCATTGAGAGAAAACAGACGGATGGTATCATCACGAGCGGCAAAGACAATTACATCCTCAGACGAATGAGTCAATTGAATCTGCCTGGCTGCACAATCAAGTTGCGCCTTGTGCTTAGTAAGCCAATCCATCCCAAGAATAAGATCAATATCTGAGTTACCAAGCACCATAGGAGAAGAAAGAAACTTGTAGTCTCCCAACGTGATAGTAACATCCGGAGCCATCATTTTGGTGTTCATGAACAAACCCGGAGAAGAAACCGCTATCGGCTTAGGAAAATCAATAGTATGCACATCATGCATAGATGCAAAAGGCTTCGATAAAAATGATAATGATGCACCAGTGTCAAAAAGAACTCTTGCGGGAATGTCATTAACATGAAGGTTACCCATGATCACATCTGGTGAGTCCTCTGCCTGAGCTGCATTCAACAAGTTGACCTTGGCGGACTTGGGGTTATGCTTGACCACAACTGTACTTGCCGATCTCACAGGAGGAGGAGGAGGAAGACGCCTCTGGTTGAAACACTTGTTGGCATAGTGACCCTTCTGTTGGCCCTTGTTGCATGTGACCTCTGAAAGCGGATGGTGATACGGAGCACTCGATCTTGGAGCTTGAGACGAAGTCTTGTTCTGAAAGCCAGGGTTGGGTGGGTGGGAAGAACCACTGTCACCTTTGCTCTTCTGCTGATACGGCTGACGAAACGGAGGAGGAGGAAGCCAATACTTCTTCTGCTTGGCCACTTGAGTAGAAGAAGAAGGAGTAACATCGTTGACTCGCTTCTTGGAAGCATCACACCTCAACTGAGCAGCCTCTTGCTTCAGTGCCATGTTGTAGAACTCATCGTATCTCAAGGGCTCAAAGAGAACAAGAGCGAGCTGAATTTCTTCTCTGAGACCACCCCTGAACTGATATATCATACTCTTCTCATCAGGGACGTCCTGCTTGGCAAAGCGGGCGAGCTTCTGGAACAACTTGTTGTAGTCATAAACAGACAAAGAGCATTGCTTCAGGTTGCGGAATTCCTCACGCTTGCTTTCAACCACGCTCTGAGGAATATGATGAGCTCGGAAATCTCGACGGAAATCATCCCAAGTGATAACACGTCCACCTCTGGAGTCCTTGTACTGATGGAACTATTCTGCAGCTTGATCTTTGAGTTGGAAGGAAGCGAACTTAACAAAGTCCTCAGGCCTGACGTTACTGCACTCGAAATGCTTGCACAGATCCATAAGCCAATCGTCAGCATCGGTTGCCTCAACACAATTGCTGAAAGTCTTTGGCCCGTTAGCAAGGAACTGGTTGAGTGTAGAAAAGGGATTCTGATTGCTGCCTTGGTTCCCTTGGTTGCCTTGATTGCGCTCTTGAAGAATTTGCATGATCAACTGTGTGTTTGCATTGGTTGCGGCCATCACAGCTTGCCATGCCTCCGGAGGAGGGGGAGGTGGTGGCGGATTAGGATTCAGAGTTGTGCGCGTTGGAGGAGCCATCCTGAAGAGGTTGACCACCATTAGCACATAGATAGACAAATATTGAAGCTGAATCCAACGGAATGAAAATTGCAACATATAGTCTTCACATCCGAACAAAATGAACGAATGCATTTCTCTTGAAATGGTCACATATCCATAAATGAGAAGCCACGTAGAATTAAGATAGAGAAGTAAATCAACAAGGTACGGATCAAGAACGAATAATTGGTAAGAAATCCCAATCTCAAACCAATATCCGTGGAAGAAGAACTAGAGCTACAAGAATTCCCACCTATGCAACTCCCGAACCTTTCCAGTTATGCAATCAGGTGTTGGGGATATAGGGGAAGCATAATATCTCACCCAAACTAGCAAATCCTACATCCAGCCGTATCCATCCTTCAACACATAACCAAGAAACCTTCGAAAACCATCTACCTCAACCTTCGAAAAGCATCCGTTATACAAGTTATGGCGATACTCCCGAACTCCCGCCCCAGTACTGGATGACGTCGAGGTTGTCTCACCAACGAACTGCATAAAAGAGATTTTCGATGTCGGCGTACTAAACTCAGGTATTCTAGAATTGCAACGATAAAATTATGATGACAACACCTGAGAGCTCAACTCCCCGGGACACTTCCACTAAACCCCTGACGGGAGGCACCAAGACAATGTTCTCATCATAAAACCATCGGAACGATTCCAAGATACCCGCGTGATCCTAAAATTTTTTTTAGTGAAATTTGAGAAGAGAAGAGTCAAAACTCTACGTCAGGATGCCTTACCAGAGCGATGAGGAGACTGGGAAGTAAAAAGAATTCCTAAACTCTCCGATATATAATTCCTAAATGACTCAAAACATTTTTCTAGACACAACTCGGCCGCTAAAAAGATCAAGCAATGGGGCTCCTATGGTCGGGGAAGGCTCTGATTACCAACTTGTAACACCCTCGATGCGACTATATCTCCAACGTGTCGAGGCACGACTTAGAGGCATAATCGCATTGAAGGCATATGTCGCAAGTTAGGCAATCTTCACAACATCCCATGTAATATAAATCATAAAGGGGAGGTAACATAGTTGGCTTACACTCGCCACGTCAATCAAGTGCATAAATAACATTACATCATCCAAACACTCATGGCCCGACTATGGTGCCAAAATAAAAGAGAACCCAACATGCGACACGGTCCCAATCACCCCCAACTGGGCACCACTACTGATCATCGGGAAAGGAAACATAGTAACGTTGAGAGTCTTCGTCGAACTCCCACTTGAGCTCAAGTGCGTCTCCTGGGGCGTAATCATCAGTCCTTGCATCTGGTGTAATAGTAATCTGTGAGCCACAGGGACTCAGCAATCTCGCACCCTCGCGATCAAGACTATTTAAGCTTATAGGTAAGGCAGGGTAAATATGAGTGGAGCTGCAGCAAGCGACTAGCAAATATGGTGGCTAACTTATTCGCAAAAGAGAGCGAGAAGAGGAGGCAAAGCGCGAGCGAGAAACTAGAGAGAAACCTATGCAAACATTACTCCAACACCGTGTCCACTTCCCGGACTCCGCCGAGAAGAGGCCATCACGGTAACACACTCAGTTGATTCATTTTAATTAAGTTAAGGTTCAAGTTATCTACAACCGGACATTAACAAATTCCCATCTGCCCCTAACCGCGGGCACGGCTTTTGAAAGTTCAATCCCTGCAGGGGAGTCCCAACTTAGCCCATGACAAGCTCTCACGGTCAACGAAGGAATAGACCTCCTCCCAAGACGTTCCGATCAGACTCGGTATCTCGGTAATTCAAGACACTTCGACAGGTTAAAACAGACCAGCAACACCGCCCGAATGTGCCGACAAATCCCGATAGGAGCTGCACATATATCGTTCTTAGGGCACACTCAGATGAGCAAGATGTCGGGTAGGCCAGCCCAGAGTTGCCCCTGGTAGCCCCGGACATCGCTCGGTTGGACCAACACTCAGAGGAGCACTGGCCCGGGGGGGTTAAAATAAAGATGACCCTTGAGTCTGCAGAACCCAAGGGAAAGAAAAGGCTAGGTGGCAAATGGTAAAACCAAGGTTGGGCATTGCTGGAAAAGCTTTAATCAAGGCGAACTATCAAGGGGTTCCCATTATAACCCAACCGCGTAAAGAACGCAAAATCCGGGAACATAACACCGATATGACGGAAACTAGGGCGGCAAGAGTGGAACAAAACACTAGGCGAGAGGCCGAGCCTTCCACCCTTTACCAAGTATATAGATGCATTAAGATAACAAGATAATATAATGATATCCCAACAAGTAAATAAATGTTCCAACAAGGAACGGCCTCCAATCTTCACCTGCAACTAGCAACGCTATAAGAGGGGCTGAGCAAAGCGGTAACATAGCCAATCAACGGTTTGCTAGGACATGGTGGGTTAGAGGTTTAACATGGCAATTTGGGAGGCTTGAAAGCAAGTGGTAGGCATCGTAGCATTGGCATAGCAAAAGAGCGAGCAAACTAACATAGCAAAGATAGTAGTGATTTCGAGGGTATGATCATCTTGCCTGCACAGTTGTCAGAGTTGACTGGATCCTCGAAAGCAAACTCAACGGGCTCCTCGTTAGCGAACTCAACTCCCGGCTCTACCCAAACAAGACAAACAAGCAACAAGGATACAATCAACCACGTGCAAGGATCAAACAAGATGATGCTAAGATGACATGCTATGCGGGATGCGATGCGGGATGCATATGCAAGATATGACAGGAAATGCAAGAACCTGGCCTCAACATGGAAATCCAAGTGTGCCACTGGAAACATGAGATGAAATCGCTTGAAAACGATATAAAGAACACCGGAATCGGAGTTACGGTTTGGAAATGACAAGCGATTCAAAAATGACACCGGTCTGCGATTTACAGCAAGTAGGCAACTAAATGCAATGAGATGAACATGCTACAGCACCCAAACATGACAAAAAAATACATGGCAGGGATTCATACAAGATTCTTAACAAAATTCTAGCACTGAGCTACGGCCAATTCATCCATTAACAAGTTCAAACAAGCATGGCAAAAATGCATATGACAAACAAATCTCAGACTTAGTGAAATTAACACTTGTCTGGAATTTCATATCAGGTAGCACTCTTCGGAGCAACAAAACTACATGCTACAGGACCTGAACATGGCAAAGTAAAGCATAGAATGGAGCTACTCAAAGAGCTTAACAAAAGTCCCTTAGTGACCTTGAGCCAAAAGGGATCAGAAAATACAATTGCAAGCATGTGAACATAGCAAAAACACAATCAGTTGTAAGACTTAGTGAAAACTGGCACAGGCTGAAACATAACTCAAGTAGGCATGTTTACGAGCTCGATGCACACACTACGGTGCAAGTAATGGCAAGACAAGCATACATCCATCAAGAAGGCACAAAATGCAAGCTAGACATGGCAAGAAAAATAACACAGCTTGCATGGGTCAACTACAACATCCCCGGCAAAATTGTTAACAAGTTGACAATCTGCCCAAATTCACAAAGTAGCAAAAGTAGAGCTCGATTGACTCAAGCTAGGTTGCTCCCTAATTGCAAACAAAGACATGGATGGATAGAGCACTACAATATTAATAAAACATCCTTACTGATCATCCTCAAAAGAGGCACGGATCACTAGGAAACAACATGAACATATGGCATCATGAGATAAACAGCTCAAGGACTTAGTGGAATTGCTAAGTCCCTGAAAACAGAATTAGCAAGTGCACCACTTTGCAAGCTTGCACTAGTCACCACACACATCACAAAAATACATGGGTTGCACCTCTGGAAAGATGACAAAACCCTTAACAAAACATATGTAGAGCATCAGGGCATATCATGCACAAATTAATCATGGCAAAAATGACAAAACCTAAACGGAGTAGCAGATCTGTCAATTATCTCAAGTAGCCCTCTTCTAACAGCATTTCGGGCATCAAGATGAACTCAAATGAAAATGATGCAATGGAATGAAATGATGTACTCTCTGAGATGAACATTTTGATATGCTATATGCATGAATCGGAGCTACGCATGCCAAGTTACGGGGCTATGAACAGGAGCACTTGGATCTGCAATTTCGGGACTTAGAGAGAAAAAAATCACCCTCCAGATCTAGGGTTTGACCCGGCGCGCGAACCGAGGCGGCGGCGCGCACTGTAGCTCCGGCGAGCTCGTTGGTGGCCGGGGATGTCGCGGGATGGCTGGATCGGGCCGGCCCCAGCCCGGATCCGGTCGGAGGGGAGGCAGGGAGGGGCGGGGAGGCGGCTCCGGCGAGGCTCCCGAGGCGGCGGCGAAGACCGGTGGCGGCGGCCGGCGACGGGTGGCTGGCAGCGGCGTGTCCGGCACCGGCAGACAATGTCCGGCGCGCGTGAGGGGTGGATCTAGGGTTTTGATGAGGGGGATCCGGATTTCGGGGAAGGGGTCTATATATAGGCATAGAGGGAGCTAGGAGAGTCCAAATGAGTTGCGGTTTTCGGCCACGCGATCGTGACCGAACGCTCTAGATGATGGAGAAGGTTTAGGTGGGTTTTGAGCCAAATTGGAGGGGTGTTGGTGTGCAACACACACGAGGACTTTTTGGTCCCTCGGTTAACCGTTGGAGTATCAAACGAAGTCCAAATGGTACGAAACTTGACAGGCAGTCTACCGGTAGTAAACCAAGGCCGCATGGCAAGTCTCGGTTCAAACAAGCATGGCAAAAATGCATATGACAAACAAATCTCAGACTTAGTGAAATTAACACTTGTCTGGAATTTCATATCAGGTAGCACTCTTCGGAGCAACAAAACTACATGCTACAGGACCTGAACATGGCAAAGTAAAGCATGGCATGGAGCTACTCAAAGAGCTTAACAAAAGTCCCTTAGTGACCTTGAGCCAAAAGGGATCAGAAAATACAATTGCAAGCATGTGAACATAGCAAAAACACAATCAGTTTTCAGACTTAGTGAAAACTGGCACATGCTGAAACATAACTCAAGTAGGCATGTTTACGAGCTCGATGCACTCACTACGGTGCAAGTAATGGCAAGACAAGCATACATCCATCAAGAAGGCACAAAATGCAAGCTAGACATGGCAAGAAAAATAACACAGCATGCACGGGTCAACTACAACATCACCGGCAAAATTGTTAACAAGTTGACAATCTGCCTAGATTCACAAAGTAGCAAAAGTAGAGCTCGATTGACTCAAGCTAGGTTGCTCCATAATTGCAAACAAAGACATGGATGGATAGAGCACTACAATATTAACAAAACATCCTTACTGATCATCCTCGAAAGTGGCATGGATCACTAGGAAACAACATGAACATATGGCATCATGAGATAAACAGCTCAAGGACTTAGTGGAATTGCTAAGTCCCTGCAAACAGAATTAGCAAGTGCACCACTTTGCAAGCTTGCACTAGTCACCACAGACATCACAAAAATACATGGGTTGCACCTCTGGAAAGATGACAAAACCCTTAACAAAACATATGTAGAGCATCAGGGCATATCATGCACACATTAATCATGGCAAAAATAACAAAACCTAAACGGAGTAGCAGATCTGTCAATTATCTCAAGTAGCTCTCTTCTAACAGCATTTCGGGCATCAAGATGAACTCAAATGAAAATGATTCAATGGAATGAAATGATGTACTCTCTGAGATGAACATTTTGATATGCTATATGAGTGAATCGGAGCTACGGATGCGAAGTTATGGGGCTATGAACAGGAGCACTTGGATCTGCAATTTCGGGACTTAGAGAAAAAAAATCACCCTCCGGATCTAGGGTTTGACCCGGCGCGCGAACCGAGGCGGCGGCGCGCACTGTAGCTCCAGCGAGCTTGTTGGTGGCCGGGGACGTCGCGGGATGGCCGGATCGGGCTGGCCCCAGCCCGGATCCGGTTGGAGGGGAGGCAGGGAGGCGCGGGGAGGCGGCTCCGGCGAGGCTCCCGAGGCGGCGGCGAAGACCGGTGGCGGCGGCCGGCGATGGGTGACTGGCGGCGGTGTGTCCGGCGCCGGCGGACAATGTCCCGCGCGCGCGAGGGGTGGATCTAGGGTTTTGACGAGGGGGATCCGGATTTCGGGGAAGGGGTCTATATATAGGCATAGAGGGAGCTAGGAGAGTCCAAATGAGGTGCGGTTTTCGGCCACGCGATCGTGATCGAACGCTCTAGATGATGGAGAAGGTTTAGGTGGGTTTTGGGCCAAATTGCAGGGGTGTTGGGCTGCAACACACACAAGGCCTTTTCGGTCCCTCGGTTAACCGTTGGAGTATCAAACGAAGTCCAAATGGTACGAAACTTGACAGGCGGTCTACCGGTAGTAAACCAAGGCCGCATGGAAAGTCTCGGTCCAAACCGGAAATGTTTAATCCCCACACATGAAAGAAAGCTAGAAATGACCACCGGAGGAGAACGAAGCGCCGGAATGCAAAACGGACAACGGGGAAAATGCTCGAATGCCTGAGACGAACACGTATGCAAATGCAATGCACATGATGACATGATATGAGATGCATGACAACGACAACAACACACGGAGACAAAGACCCGAACCCGAGAAAATAAATATAACTTAACGCCGGAAACGGCAAGAGTTGGAGTACAAATTGGGAAAGTTACATTCGGGGTGTTACAGGCACCTGGGTGGGCACAACCCAGCAGGGGACGCCCCCCTCTCCTGGCACGCCCAGGTGGGGTCCCCACCTACTGGCCCCACAAACCCTAAAATTGATGCTATAAAATCCTATTTTTATTGAAAAAGTTAGGGAGAAAGAATTATCGCGATCCATGAGACGGAGCCTCCCTCCTGTTCTTCATTGAGAGGCTAGATCTGGAGTCCGTTTGGGGCTCCGGAGAGGGGGATCTTCGTTCTTCGTCATCACCAACCCTTCTCCATCACCAATTCCATGATGCTCCCTACCAGGAGTGAGTAATTCCTTCGTAGGCTCGCTGGTCGGTGAGGAGTTGGATGAGAGTCATCATGTAATCGCGTTAGTTTTGTTAGGGCTTGATCCCTAGTATCCACTATGTTCTTAGATTGATGTTGCTATGACTTTGCCATGCTTAATGCTTGTTACTTTAGGCCCGGGTGCCATGATTTCAGATTTGAACCGTTTATGTTATCACCATTATATCCATGTTCTAGATCCGATCTTGCAAGTTATAGTCACCTACTACGTGTTATGATCCGGCAACCCTGGAGTGACAATAGTCAGGACCACTCCCGGTGATGACCGTAGTTTGAGGAGTTCATGTATTCACTATGTGTTAATGCTTTGTTCTAGTTCTCTATTAAAAGGAGGCCTTAATACCCCTTAGTTTCCAATAGGACCCCGCTGCCACGGGAGGTTAGGACAAAAGATGTCATGCAAATTCTTTCCATAAGCACGTATGACTATTTACGGAATACATGCCTACATTATATTGACGAACTGGAGCTAGTGCCGTATCGCCCTAGGTTATAACTATGTCATGGTGAATATCATCCAACAAGTCACTGATCCAATACCTACGTATTTATCTTATATTGTTCTTGCTAAGTTACTACTGCTATCATCACTGTTACACTTGCTACAAAATTACTGCTATCACTGTTACCGTTACCATTGCTACTGCTACTATTATCAAAACTATCATATTACTTTTCTACTGATCACTTTGCTGTAGATAATTAATCTCCAAGTGTGGTTGAATTGACAACTCAGCTGTTAATACCTTCAAATATTCTTTGGATCCCCTTGTGTCGAATCTATAAATTTGGGTTGAATACTCTACCCTCGAAAATTGTTGCGAACACCTATACTTGTGGGTTATCAGAGGCCGTCGATGGGGGCGTCGGTGGGGCGGCTCCAGGGGGTGTGTGTCGGATTCAGGGCTCTGCAGAACTCTGGGGTGCGCACGAAGAACACTCTCTCCCCAGCGCGCTCGCTAAACGATCCCATGGCCTAGCTCGACGAACCCAATGGACAAGGGACACACAGAATTATCCTGGTTTGGGCCACCTTGCGGTCTAATACCCTACTCCAGCTTTGTGGTGGATTGCCTCGAGGGGCTAAGGATGAACTAGTACAGAGGATGAACAGCCTCAGGAGGTGAGGTGTTCTTGAGCTCAATGAGCTGGTGGGTGAGAAGATGGTCTGAATCATGCCCCCCTGCTATGTGGTGGCTAAGTCCTATTTGTAATGGCCTTGGTCCTCTTCCCAAATGTTGGCGTGAAGGGATCCCACAACGGCCAAATTTGAAGGGAGACAACTAGTACAAGTTATCCTGACAAAAATAGTCTTCGCCTGCAAAGGCTCTCATGGTGACGTTGTAGTGGGCTCCGCGATGACCTCCGTCCCGCCGTCCTAGCGGTCTTGGTCTTGTTGCACCGATATGGAAACCTTTGCCTGATGCCTCAGGACCCCATGCCTGTGCTTGCCTCCTTCACACCAAAGAGGAAACTGGTACACTGCACCCGCTGGCGCCCCCCTGGGCTTGGTCGTAATGGCTCACATCATGGGAACCTCGCGAGGTGCAGCCTGCATAGATATCTCCGCTCCTTGGGAGCCAGCCTAGCGAGGCTGCCCCCATGGAGGTCTTGGTGTCATCCGCCTCGCGAGGCTTGGCCCCTCGCGAGGGTCTTGAGTTGTTTCTGCTGAAGCTGGGTCGTACCAGACCGTTGATGGAGCCACGCCATAGGCCGCATGCAGGCAAGTCTGGGTACCCCTCGTCCCAGAACACCGATAGTAGCCCCCGGGCCCATGGCACGGTCAAACTTGGCTTCAAGGCTAAGTCAAAGGGGGAGTGCGGAGCGCCACGGGCCCCAACCGCCCGCGGCCTCGGTTGATGTGTGGCAATTGATGGGACGTGGGCGCCCCCACTTCCCCATGCAACCTTGATATTCGCCGACCTGGCGGTCGCCGTTGCCAACACATCCCCGCTCTCATCGCCTTGCTGTGTGTTCCCCTGGCTTCTTCGCCTTTCGGAGAGATAGAGGCTTCCTTCCCTGGTCTGACCTCGGCATCGGTCCTCCTTGTCGCTATGGCGCCGCGCCCGAAGAAGAAGGGAAAGGGGAAAACCTATGCTCCGGCAGAATCGCCGCCGGCCTTCGAGCCCGCCATTGAGCGGTCGGTGGTGGTTAATCAGGAAGGGTTGGACATGGTTCGACCAGCGCTCGCCTCCGATTCCAATGAATGGGGGCCGACGCTGGCCCGGCCTGCTTCTCGCCCCATGGTTGGTATGACAGCCACTGAGATCCCCATCCATGTCCATGCCCTCTGTGCCGGCCTGATTACCCCTTTCTCTGATTTCTTCAATGCTGCTCTCTCGCATTACCAAATCCATGCACTGCATCTGGATCCCCAATCCATCATTCTCCTCTCCATCTTCGCCTTTGTCTGCGAGGCCATGGTGGGCATTGTCCCTTCGTGGCCTTGTTTCACCATTTCTTCTCTCTTCACCTGACTGATAGCTTCCGGTGGTCAAGGTGCGTGACTTTCCATGCTGTTGCGGCAATGGCCGACTCTGGGATCGACTTTGAGCTCTCACCAGTCGTAGGCGGGTTTCGGAAGTGGTGGGTGTTCATGGATGTTGGCGTGCTCTGCCCCTTGCTCTTGCTCCCATGGGCACCGGCCACTCCTAGCTCTGGCTGGGGCATGCGAGGCTTGTCGACCAGCGGCTCGCCCATGTGTGGCGCCAGCTGGCCAGGCTGAAGGATCTCGGGGTGATAGCATCCATGGTGGTGAAGGAGTTCGTCCGGTGCCGCATTGCTCCGCTCCGGCGTCACTCTTAGTCGATATGGACCTTCTCCGGCTGCAGGGACCCCATGAGGCTTCATGTTCCAGCACTTCCTTCCAAAGCGCCGCGGACAGTATACGAGCTGCGGACGGGCGACCCGGCGCCTGCCAATTTGTTGAAGGAGGGTTGCCTCTTGTACTGCTGCTCCAACAAGGTGGAGCTCGTGAGGCAGATGCCCCTTTTCGATGAATGGGGGCTACGCCCGGCCGGCCTTGAAGGGTCACGCGAGAACCCCGTCCTTCTAGTTCCTCTGCCTGCCGCCACCGCGGCATGCACCCCGGAGGTGGATGCATGGGGGCGGATGCCGCTGGATGCCAACGACGTGGTTGCTGAAGGAGCAACGTTGGACAAGGCTCTCGAGGTGGCCGCTCCTGAGGCTCGGGTGAGCCGCCCTGGCGGGACAGTCGGGAGGCTGGTGCGGTCCGAGGCTCCAGAGGTGGAAGCCTTCGAGGCTCTGGCTGACAGTCCTGAGGCAGGGGCTGAGGAACCACCGCGGCCTGATGCTCCCGAGGTCACCACCCCCCGAGGCCCCAACAAATGCCTCGGGTGCAAACGGCCGCGCTCCAGGCTTTGGTCAGCTCCGCCTGAACTTCGAAGCACTCCGCAAGAGGAAGGGATCTCCAAGCTGCAGTGGTAAGGCCTACAGACCGTTGAAGCAAAGGAAGTACATTGCCATAGACGAGTAAGTACCTCCTCTTTGTGATTCCCTGAGTGATGTATCATTTTCTAACCATGGGCCCTCAGGATCCCTTCGGTTGGAGCGGTGAGATCTCCTGAGGAGCGGCCTCCGCCAGTCATTGGCTCGCCATTGATCCTAAGCTCTCCTCGCTGGACCGCTGCACGCGGCTCGGGGCCCGTTCCTGAGGAGGATGCGCCGACTGGGGGTCTTGATCCTGTATTCTTGCCGTCCCTCCTTCATGGTCCTATCTAGGGTCCTGAAGGCGTGCCGAGGGCTCTTCCATTGGTCATCGCCCGTAGCTGGGCGACCTCAGCCCTGGCTTCATCTTCAAGCTGTGAGGCCTTGCACTGCAGCGCCTCTGCCGAGGCCCAAAAGGTAGCGGGGAAGGCGCCGGCCTCCACCCCCCTGCCAGGAGCAAGCAAGCCACCTCAAGCTTCCCCGATGATTCCTGGCGCATAGGATGGACCCGGCCGCGCGTTTGAGCTTGAGCGTAGGCGCTACGCTGTCCGCCACGAGCTCTTCCGGGAGGCGATGGGTGCGCTAAGCTTCTTGGGGAAGAGCTTGTCGATGTTGATGCCCACCTTGAGACAGAGGGCCTTCGGCTGGCGGACGAGTGGCATCGGTTGAAGGTGGCCATCAACCTTGGGCATCTTCAGCATGAGCGCGCCAGTGCGAAGGCCGAGGTGTCCCTTGCAACCTCACGCGAGGGTAGCGCCCGAGCCTTGGACGAGAACAGGGAGGCTAATCACCGCCGCGAGGTCGCCGCGGAGCACAAACGGGAGCTCCAGGCCTTGAATGCTACCCTCGAGCAATAGGTCGAGGCACGCAGGGCCGTCTTGGCGTCAATGTGGGGGAAGCCTTCCAAAGAGAAGGATATCCAGAGGCGTGAGGAGGCGCTAATGTTGGAGGCCTCGGAGCGCAGCCTCGAGCTTGAGTGGCCGGAGACGAGGGAGCGCCACGTGGCCATGGCTGTGGATGTCGTCACTGCATGTGAAGCCAAGGTCCAGGAGGAGGTTGACCGAAGGGCGACGAAGGCTCATGCAGAACTTGCCAATGAGTACGACCTAAAGTTGAAGTTCCTGGAGGCCGAAGCTGACGGCAGGACCATCGTCCTCAAGACAAGGCTGAACAAGGCGGAGAAGTGCAAGAGGGCTGCTACGGCTGCCCAAACCTCTGCCCAAGCTGACCTGACCTCCACGCGAGCTGACTTGCTCTTGCTCCAACAGCAGATTGATAACGCCGCATCCCTCGCGAAGCCAAACAGGGAGGAGGCGTGCTGTCGGCAGACGCTGCAGCAAGAGCACGCCCCCATGATCCAGGCCCTCAGGGTGAGGGCCAACCGAACACTGGGCGTCATCTGCGAGGAGAGCATCCCTCATTCCCATGTGGAAGATTATGCCAGCCACCTCCGCTTCTTTACCGAAGTCATGATGCGCCTAGAGGACTAGGCCGTGAGGGCCCACGAGCTTGTCGGGGAGAGGAATCGGGGCCTCCTTGGGCGCGCGTTCTCACGCGTCTTCAGTCATCTTGAGAACCTCGACCCCCACATCGACATTGATGCCGCCATAGCCCCAGTGCCCGGGGATATCCGGGACAACCCGTCGCATTGGGTGGACATTCACGTGGACGCTTTGGTCAGGGCGTTCGCCACCGAGGACAACGCGGTGGTGGTCGCAGCGGACAAAGATGGCGCGGTCGACGACCACGAAGAGGGCGCTAGCGACAGCGCTAGCAGTGCGTACGAGAGCGACCAGGGCGACGTTGTGAGCAACACGTCCAGTTAGGCCTGCATTCCTTCGCTGGAACCTGCACGCAAAGACTTGGACACGGCCCCGCAGGGCGTGAGAGCATTTGGTAGGGGGAGCCCCTTGTGTATGTAAATTAATGTTTTGTTTTCCTTCTAAGCCAGACCTGAAACGTGCTTTTGCGAGCTTGTGAGCCCTTGAGCAGGGTTGTCGCTGTGACTTATCTCGATGCTAGCAGGCCTTGAATGGGTTCTGAGGTTGTTGGCGTGCCTTTCTCCTGAGGCTAGCCCTTAGGAGCTCGCGGACTCTGGGCCTCCTGAGGAGCCTGTGGATCCGTCCGAGAATGTCGCGCTAGGAGCGTCCTGTAGACCGTGGCAGGATGTGTACGCAGCAATCTTGCGGCGCATAGACTTTTGCCCCGAGGGGGTCCTGCCCTGGTTGTCCAGACACGCCTGGCGCGGTCTGCCAACCAGCCCCCGAGCCGGAGGGTCGGGGTGCGAGCCTTAAAAACAGGGCACACAACCAAAACACAATAAAACCAACAGAAACCAGAGAAACACTCCCCCGACTTTGGATGACAAAAAGAACTTCAAGTCTTAGTCGAAAAGGCGGTGAATCGAGTTACAGAAAAGGGGACAAAAGCAATCGGCCGCGTCCAGCACCTAGCAAGTCTTGAAGTCTTCCCACCAGCGCGGAGCTAAGTGCTTTCACTAGATGTGAGCATAGTCATTGGTGGACAGTGTCGATAGCCAACGCGGAGCATGGTGCTTCCACTTGGACGTGGGCGGGAGCCCCCAAGGCTGAGGTGCGGCACTCTAGGGACTCCGGGGCGTGTACAGCCCCACTCATTATTACGTGAGAGTGGCACGAGCGGAAACCTTCACAGGCGAGGGCCCCGCCCTGTGCCACCCCCGACCACCATTAGGGCATCCGGAAACCAGGACGAGACCAAGGGGCAAGAGGGACACTAGCGGCGCCCTCGGCGACCTCGGGCCCTCTGCCAGGGAGAAAGGGCTCGCCGGCACCTCCTCTAGCAGAGGACCTACCTCCATGCAGCGCCTCGCTCCACGCGGCGTGAGGGAGGCCCTTTCTCCTGGCCCCTCCCACGCAGCCCCTAGTGCGCCACTCCTGCTGGGAGGGGGCCACCGACTCGGGGCCCCCGGCCGCTGCTGCGACCTGGTTCACCTGCAGCCCAAGGTTAGCGTAAGCATGCTCCCGAGTCACCGGTTGTACCCTGCTGTCGTCGTCGTTGAAGGGGTCATTGAAGCCTCAGGGCAGCTCGTGCAAGACCCCAGTCTTGGGCGTTCCACCTTCTAATCCTGGCTCGGGGAACGAAATGGGGCCTTCTCCTAGTGTGCACTCCAGATCTATCATGCGGGGCACGTAGGCGTCCATGGCCGTCGTGCCGGAGCCGTTGCTTGGGTGTCCCATGCCTTGGGCCGCCGGCCGTGGCGCGTGGCCTTGGTGGGCGCTGAGCATCCCGGCATGGCCTCACAGGGGACCGACAGCACTTGTTATTCCTTGAGGTGGCGCCATCATGGCAGGACGTGCTGCGCCGAGGACCATGCTGATGTCGTCGGGTCCCCCCCAACGCTCCGGGAGGCGCGCGAGACCGTCTGGGCCTCACGTGCGCCTCTACCATGACCTGAGGCGTGGGTAAGTAGAAGAAGGGCGTCGTACCCCTGCAAGCAATGTCGAGCAGTTCGGCGATGTGCTCCGGCAGCCCGTCGCGGCCGCTATACGCCAACCTGCACCATAGCAGCTCCCATGCCACGATGAATGCGGCTCGCATGCTCGCATGCTCCTGCTGGGTGTGCGGTGCCGTCGACGCAGCATAGCCCGAAGATCGCATGGTGGCATGCGTGCTCCACGGTTCGAGGGCAGACGGCACCGACCCGCGCAACCCACGTCCGGCGGTGTTGGGAGGTGTACGTGTCGCCTGGAGCATGGAGTTGAGGTCTTCTTGAGCGGACGGCGCCGCCCGGGTGGGCCAGGCAACCCAATGCTCGGCCTTAACCCTCGAACTGACAGCCATCAGAGCCGCAGGGATGGCGAACTAATAACGGAAGAGAGGCTTCGGCGCACCCCTACCTGGCACGCCAAATGTCGGATTCAGGGCTCTGCAGACCCTTGAGAGGTTCGAACTCTGGGGTGCGCATGAAGAACACTCTCTCCCCAGCGCGCTCGCTAAATGATCCCATGGCCTAGATCAACGAACCCAAGGGACAAGAGACACAGAGATTTATCCTGGTTCGGGCAACCTTGCGGTGTAAAACCCTACTCCTGCTTTGTGGTGGATTACCTCGAGGGAGGATGAACCAGTACAGAGGACGAACAGCCTCAGGAGGTGGGGTGTTCTTGAGCTTAATGAGATGGTGGGTGAGAAGATGGTCTGAATCATCCCCCCCCCCCGCTATGTGGTGGCTAAGTCGTATTTATAGTGGCATTGGTCCTCTTCCCAAATGTTGGCGGGAAGGGATCCCTGTCGGTGTCAAATACGAAGATCTGTCCGGGGAAGGCAAGCACAGTGGAACATCGTGTCGGTGTCAAACATCATGTGCCGAATACGAAGATCTGTCCGGGGAGGAAGGTTCCTCTTTGGACAGCGTCATTATTGACGATTGAAGGGGCCATCGAGCCTCTTGTCGACGGCACAGTGGAACTCTCAATGAAAGCACCAATGTCGGTGTCAAAACCGGCGGATCTCGGGTAGGGGGTCCCAAACTATGCGTCTAGGATCGATGGTAACAGGAGACAGGGGACACAATGTTTACCCAGGTTCGAGCCCTCTCTATGGAGGTAATACCCTACTTCCTGCTTGATTGATCTTGATGGATATGAGTATTACAAGATTTGATCTACCATGAGATCGTAATGGCTAAACCCTAGACGTCTAGCCTATGAATATGGGTATGGTAATGAGTATATGCGTTGTCCTTTCCGGACTATCCCCTCCGGTTTATATAGACACCGAGGGTATCTAGGGTTTACATGGAGTCGGTTACATAAGAAGGAATCTTTGGTGCCAAGCTTGCCTTCCATGCCAAGTAGAGTCCAATCCGCACACGATGCAGTCTTCGGTCTTCATGTCTTCACAGCCCATCAGTCCGGCCCATGGATAACAGGCCGGACGTCCGAGGACCCCTTAGTTCAAGACTCCCTCAATCCCACAACGGCCAAATTTGAAGGAAGACAACTAGTACAAGTTATCCTGACAAACGTAGTCTTCGCCTGCAAAGGCTCTGGTGGTGACACTGTAGTGGGCTCCGCGATGACCTCCGTCCTGCCATCCTGGCGGGCTTGGTCTTGTTGCACCGATATGGAAACCTTTGCCTGATGCCTCGGGACCCCGTGCCTGCACTTGCCTCCTTCGTACCAAAGGGGAAACTGGTACACTGTGCCTGCTGGCGCCCGCCTGGCCTTGGTCGTCATGGATCACGTCATGTGAACCTCGCGAGGTGCACCCCGCATAGACATCTCTGCTCCTCGGGAGCCAGCCTAGCGAGGATGCCCCCAGGGAGGTCCTGGTGTCGTCCGCCTTGCAAGGCTTGCCCCTCGCGAGGGTCTTGAGTTGTTGCTGCTGAAGCTGGGCCATACCAGGCCGTTGATGGAGCCACGCCATGGGCCGCAGGCAGGCAAGTCTGGGCACCCTCGGTCCCAGAACGCTGACAGTGTGGACGAAGCATCTCCGGTGGGGAGTATGAAGGAGCCGCTGCAGATGCGCTGCGGTTGACGATAGTACCGGCGAAATAGATCTGGTGTCATGGACAAGGCCGACACTGAATGGACTGTGGTACAGTGGTAGATGAGTGGTCTACTTGTTTCCAGGGGAGGTGGGAGGGATAGATGCGGCCAT
Source organism: Triticum dicoccoides (assembly GCF_002162155.2). Taxonomy (NCBI): domain Eukaryota; kingdom Viridiplantae; phylum Streptophyta; class Magnoliopsida; order Poales; family Poaceae; genus Triticum; species Triticum dicoccoides. The sequence goes on along the minus strand of NC_041390.1, from coordinate 449,173,975 downwards.
AGAAGCAGATCCAGTGAGCTGGACGCCGCTGGCAGTGAATGGGCTCTGGTACGCCGGTGGATGAGCAGTCTAGGGTTTCGAGAGGGGAGGGGTAGATAGGCCGATGAAATACTGACGACATGATGTAAGATGCTCTGGTGTTGTGGAGTTAGTCATTGTTGCAGGAGGGTGAGAGGAAATGGGGGTGTCGTGTGGTGGGGGGAACCGGAAGTTACCAAAGTAGCCCCGACCAATTATGTAGATCAGGGTGGTATTGTAACTGTTGTTCTCCGTGCACCAAGGATAAAGGGGTAATTTCGCATGCTAAAGACCAGGTGGCGGAAATTTTAGAAGCAGGTGGGAGATTTTGCCGCCCCCGGGATCATTCGTATCTAGTTTCAACTAATTTTGGACAGTGCTAGCCGGAAGGTCATGCGAGAATGTGTACAGGGGGCACGCGTCAGTATTTAATAACTGGTGTGACGTCCACCCAGAAAAAAGACACTAACTCGGGATCATGCACCGATAACTTGGACGTTCACACGGGCGCGACCAATCGTACGGGTGTAGAGGCACGTTCAAAAAAAAGGGATCAAAAGCCCAGCCTCTGTATTTCTCGTGTAAATAGATAATTTAGTGCCATTGGTTATTTACTTTAAACATAATGCATTGACATGTTTATTGTAGTCCCACAAAAGAAATGGATATTGTAGTCCGCTACTTAAAAGTGTTACCTCATATTATTACATAGCCTCCATTTCATAAATTGTGTACCCGTTGAATTCATATATGAATATTACATATATTACTTCATAATAGAACCTTAAATCATCCAAGACAAATGAATTTGAATGCAAGACTAACAATGGTGCATGTACATGATAGCTACATTGGTTGTTTGAAGAAACATCACTATAACTTTGGTATGCACAATTGAAAAGGATTATTTAGAAAGAGAAAAATGTGATATGTGAGTGTCCAATCTTATAGCGTTGAATCGATATTATATCTTTGGCCATGATACACAGTAGATATTGATTTATGTTCAAGCGATGCACGTCCACGATCACTAGATAGTGATACGTGAATGAATTGTGCAATCTCTCTCACACGCATACATATCTCATTTCTCCGTGGGCATCGAAATCACACGCGCGCACTTTGTGTATTTCTCTCCCTCCGTCAAGGTTAGAATTCGTATTTCTACCCCGTCCTACAAGAAACACACACACTCTCTCTGTCGAACACGCCCACCCCTTCAATTCCGCCCACCCACCACCGCCACTAATGTCTCAAAGTATAATTATGTCTCTCACACATATGCCTAAGGTTAACTCAAGTTCCAGAACCATATGAATACATATAATGGGATTCCAGTAGAGCACCTTTTGTTTTGAGATTTCGCTCTCTCTCACACACACGCGCGCGCGTAGACATTGTTTCTCGCTTCATTTTTCTGGCACTTGCATGCATACCGTTTGTTTATCTCCATTATGCTTTAAGTATGCCTCGCACACATGGTATCTACCTATCCCTTAATATAGATATGTGTCACACAAACTCCTTCTCCCTATATCTAAGTGTCATTGCCCCCCCCCCACACCCACACACACTTCCCGACACTGAAGGAGTAGGGTGACACCTCGACCTTGATACTAATCTATCTACTGGCTTCTCTCTCAAACACACAAACACACACACA